>NC_056735.1:1682519760-1682594760 GCF_019279795.1 Protopterus annectens | reverse complement strand
TTTGGGGGCTGTATCCCCCCATTATTGTCTTTGTTCAGGTGTTTTGTGCTAAGTGGTTGACAGCTATGGTGAGAACTGAATTCACTAAATAGCAACTTTCCAACATTATACAAGCAATGCTTAAAATGTGTCCCTGTTTTTTTGGGAATTTGTCCCCCCAAATAAATGTTGGCTTTTTTCAGATTTCTTGTGCTGCAAAGTTCAGAGATACAGCTGAGTGTTGAGTAGATTTTACAAGGAGCTGAGAGCTGCAGGGGAGCAAAAGTTTAGTGCTGCTTATGCAGAGTCTGTTTGCATTGTTAATAGCACAATTAGTGTATTTGCTTTTGATGCTGATGGCTGTGGGTTCTACTCCCACAGTAGGTAGATGCATTGCTGATACTGTACTGTGTTGCAAAGGGGGTGGATGCTGTAATCCTTTTTGGAGAAGATACTTAGTAACTATGAACATGTTATCCATTTGCCATCCGTTCCCTATTGCAATATTACTAGTTTATCATTTTTTTTAGTGTAACATAGGCAAATTTATTCCTCAAGGGCAACAGACACTTTATTTGTAGATGAAACAATGAAATATAAAGTCATTTGCTAGCAGCAACCTCTTCATTAGTTACAGATCTCTTTAATGTGGAATTATTTAGATGACTTTTACTTCAGAGATTGTGCATATTTACTGATAATGGTGGACTGTAGAAGTTTGAGTAGACTCTTATGATGGAAATGTTGTGAACTGAGCAGTTTTGTCATTATTGGTGCATGCATTTTGTTTCGTTGTTTACTGGGAAAATGTTCAAAACAAATTTAAAATGCCCTCTAAAACTGTACTGTATTGTACAAGGAATATAATTTAATACAATCAGGAAGGTGTATTAAAGAGCATGTGTATGTTTCATGTGCAAGGGGCCTGTGATTTGAAAACAGCCCAAAGTTAATCTTTATCAGCCACTGGCAAAACGTATTTTCTTTGAATGTGGGTTTTTATGCTATTTCAATGAATGTGAGTTTTAAGGGCAGAGAAGTTTTAATGCTAAGTCTGTTTTCATTGTATGACTGCATTGCTTTGTTTAGACGATATCTATTACTGTTTGTGCTGTAAAATGCAAAAATAAAGCTTTCAAATGAAGTCTAAATCATTGCAGAAGTAAAGCAATATGCACATTGGTGTTTATGGTAAATGGGGTGAAATAGCCAAGTAATAGTTCATTGGAATGGCTGCAGGGGGGAGGCTCCATTCGACCATGATTTTGTGAGGGGGAGGGTGACAAACTCAAAGACAGCCCAGCTGAACTATACCTCTCAACTGTCCAGATTTTTACAGAATTAATAGATTTCTGCTTCTTATTTTTGGTTTGTTCCTCATGAAGTTTATGATTTTCTGGCAAATCATATAGGAATTAAGTCACTAAATAATGACAGACACTGAGTTTCAGACTTCATATCCTTCAGAAACATGCATGCTAAAGCAAGACCTGTTATTCTGTCAACTGTCTCAGTTTATACAAGAGCAATTTTTAGTACTCTTTATATGTTCCCCCAATATATTTGGCCTTGTCTAGATTTCCTGCATTAACAGGTTGAGAACTATGTGGAAATACATTGCTTTATAGAATTAGGCATATCCAAACCTCTCAACTGTCCCCGATTTTGGTTCAAAATGTTGCTCTTCCACTAATAATCCCTCCGCAAAATGGCAATTTTGAAAGAAACGTGGAGGGTTTACAATTAATAAATAACTGTAATAATCCGAGTTATAGCTTACTTTTATTTCAGAAATGCATGTAGATTCTTTTATTTTGTCAGCTGCTCAAGTTGGCAGTACTAATATTAAAAAAAGTGTCCCTTTTTTGACAGGTTCCCAGCTGTATTGTGTGGCTATTTTATATTTTTGCATCACATTTTAGGTCCGTTTTTTATAAAATTGTTTTTTGGCAAATTAGTGGCAAATCATTAAAGACTTGAGTTAGAAAATAATGACAGACATTTGAGTTTCAGATTTCATACACTTCAGAAAATTCATACTAATGCAAGACCTACTATTCTATTATCTTTCTAAGTTTATAAGAGCAATATTTAAAAACTGTCCTTATTTTTGTCCATTTGTCCCACTTTTAATCTGTCCAGATTTCTTGCTCTGAGGTTGAGAGGTATAACAAATGTGTCATGGCCATCACGGTCAGCCAGAGACATTTCAAATTGTGACATACTTGTTGCACCCCACTTCCCCATGTAGTGACTCTGGATATGTCCAAGCAGGGCATGGAGCAGTTATGCAGTGTAAGTGTGCAGAGTAATCCCCCATCTAAGGGAGACACAAGTACTACATTGGCTTTTCATCTGTCCTTGATTTTGCAGAATGTTCTGGTTTCTGTCATATTTTTATACTGTTGATTTATGCTTGTTATTATTCAGAAAGTGCCTGTTGCTCTGTGTTTAAGTAGAAATGCTTTAATGACCATCAGGTAAGCTTGTCTGAGCTTGTAAGATGCAAGTAAGCTTTAATAAGCATACTGTTAAAGAATTGCCAACATAGAAAGCCTTTCTGTTGTTGCCATGCAGAGAATACTTACATAACTAGATAACGTATAAACTTTGGGTATTGAAATGCATATGACAGTATTTGTAATAAAGGACAGGATTACATTATTTTAAGAAGCTCATTACATTTGTTGGAGACTTGGTCTCATCTTTGCAGGCTTTACCTGTAAACTAAACAAAATGTCAATCTATCGTGTGTGGTCCATAACCTGTGCAGTAATCCTTTAAGCAATGTATCTTGAGCTTGTTTCTTGTTTGCTTTTCATTTTTTACTTTGATCATGTTTTCCCCATGAAACAAGTAGATAGCTGTTGTCAGGCAGCAGGTCTTTTTTGGATACGAAACATTTTTACAAGTGGGGGTATCACAGAGACTGCTACTTTCAGCATGTTACTTGGTACTTTAATAAAGCTGAATATAAATTATAATTAGAATTGCAGTGTAAGGAGAAATGGTTTGAGTTGAGTGCTGCTTGTTTTTCTTATACTTGATTTTGACTGGTATTCCAGTAATGTATTTGAAAAGTAATTTATTTGTTTATGCCTTACAACCTTTTTGTTTCCATCTAGATATTAAGTAAGCTGTCATGCAGCCAATGCATTGAAATATTTTTTTTCTTCTACACTTCATTTTGTCTTGATTGGACTCTCATAATGATGGTTTTGCACTCAGGGCAGCATATTTAATTAAAGTTTCAGTTTTTGTGGTTTTGAGCATAGATCTTCCCTTTTGTAGTTGGCCACACCCCTTCTCATTGACCCCACCCATTCAGCAGTCTCCTGCAGCCCCCTTTGATTTGAAGTCACCAGCCACCACTGAGTTTTGTGCATGCCTTTGACTCATATTAAACCAAAGAAAAACATCTCACACTATGTGAAAAGGTCAAGCTTTGCTTCAGCACAGCGCAGCCATGAATTCTGCCCCTTGTCTAAATTTGCACTTAGTTTTGGGCAACAAGAAACACATCTTTTAAATTAAACATTTTCCTGATGAGTTTTAAAATAAATAATTTCATCCTCCATCACAATAGCAGAATACTTCAGAAGTTTAGCAAGCAGTTTTGAAAAGCTCTCTATTGGATCCTGAATACACAGTATTGTTCCCTGACAAATGCTCAGCTACCTTCTTCCACACTTCTGCACTCATGTTGCATAAACATGGTATTTTTTTCAGAGTCTTAATTGAGATTTTGGAATATATGTAAATGGCAAGTTTCAGTTTTGCACCCAAAGTTGGCACCCTGTAAAATCTTATAGTTATCATTTCAAAGTATGTGCTGTTTTACTAGCATTTTGCTAATTGTCATGTAATCCCTAGCACTTCCTGTGATCTTAAAATCATGGTATTTATTATGTAGCAGTGTAGCTTAAATATGTTCTTCTACTTGAGGAAATCCCAGAAGAGGTTTTGGGTGGGGGGTAGAGGAACAGAAATAGAGATAGAGACAAATATAGAGACAGCGGGATGGAGAGAACTATGTTTTAACACACAAGTCATTCATGCATTAGGCTGTATCATTATGTAGTTAAATACAGAATGACCATCAAGCATATGTAGGAATAACCATGCTTGTTTCTAACCCAGATGTATTGGACATGGACTTAGCAACCCAATTTAACTCCTTTTTCATTGACTCCATCACCGAACTAACATTATCCTTCACCAATAGCTCTGTAGCTCCTCCTCAGCCTTCTCCCTCCCCTTCTTCCCCTAACATCCCAAACTCCCAACCCCCACCTTTCTCCATCAATCCCATCTTCATATCTACCATAAAAAAATTTCTTCAAAAATTAAAACTTAGCTCCAATGCCCCTGGCGAAATCCCTTCCTACTTCCTAAAAGTAGCTACTGAAGCAATTGCCCTCCCTGTCACCATACTAATAAATCAGTCTATCTTAGAATGCCAGGTCCCCCAACTTTGGAAGAAGGCCTTTATTATTCCTCTCCATAAAGGTGGCAATAATAATGACATCCCAAACTTTCGCCCTATCGCAATCCTAGCCCCTATTTCTAAGCTACTTGAAAAGTGTGTCCACCAACAACTCTTACCCTACCTCATCAATAATCAGCTTCTTACCCCCACACAACATAGCTTTAGACCAGGTCGTACCTCAACTACCCTCCTCTCCTTCCTTGAAACAATCAACAAAGCCTCCGACTTGTTAGACAAGGGCCTGAGTTTTATTCCAGCCTTACCGTCTGATATTAGTGAATTTGTGCTGGATATCAGAATGTTTTGCAGGAACCTTGCATTAAAGTGTACTTTTGGACAAGCTAATGACAGTAGATGGCTACCTTATACAAAATTGAGTAGCTTTGTTCCCCCTAATCCTTCACCAGTGGAGATGTTCTTAAGATTATGTGAAGATGAAATCTTCAAACTGAGGGGTAACACAACCAAAGGACAAGGACGTTTCTTCAACTTAACCACTAATGAGAATGAGATGCTGAAGCAGCTAAAGGAAACAAATAGTTTGGTCATCAAGCCTGCTGATAAGGGAGGATGTATAGTGGTGATGGAAGCCATATGGTACAGGCACAAAATGCTCTCTATGTTGGATGATGAGAGAACGTATAAGAGACTAAGTTACAGTGAAGCTACGACTAAGGTAGATGGTTTTTGTAGCCACTTATATGACCTATTGATAGAGACAAACATCTCACAAGAACTATATGAGTTCTTTGATTGCCCCAAACCTATGTTTCCATACATCAGCGGACTCCCCAAAATTCACAAGGATCCAGTTGACCCACCCCTACGTCCCATAGTTTCTGGAAGGGGGTGGGTAACTGAACCTGTTTCCATGTACGTGGAGAATGAATTAAAGAAGGCCCTGCCACTAGCAGAAACTGTATTGAAAGACTCAGGAGACTTTCTGGAAAACTCTTTTTAGTTACCAAGGGTCTTAAAAAATATGAAGATTTGCTACTAGTGACAATGGACATCAAGAGTTTGTTTACAGTGATTCCGGATGACTATGGTCTACAGGCAATAAAATCTTTCTTAGCAAGGAACAGTATGGAAGCAGAACCAATATGTTCCTTGTTGGAACTCGTATTGGAAAATAACATCTTTATGTATGGGGACTCTTTCTATTTGCAGACATGGGGTGTGGCTATGGGCACCCCGTGCGCAAATAGTTACTCCAATTTGGTTCTGGCTGAGTGGGAACACAATGAACTGTTACCTAGTACTTGGAAACAATATCTAGTGTACTATGGTCATTTTGTGGATGATATCTTTATCCTTTGGAGAGGCAGCTCTACACAATTGGACCTTTTTGTTAACTTCATCAACGAGAGCACAGATTTTCTAGAGTTTGTGGTGAAACATTCTTCGGAGACCATAGAATTTCTGGATGTAAAGATCCATCTGCACCCTGATAGAGGTATCAGTACAGGAATTCATAAAAAAGAAACCTGGAGAAATCATTATCTGCATAGGGGGAGTATGCACCCAGGACATATCTTTGATAACATCTTTGAGAATCAGATCTTAAGAACTTCAAGATTATGTACTGAGAATGAAGACTTTGTAGCAGAACAGAGAAATATTGAGATGCATTTAAGCAAAAGATCTTATAAAAGAAAGAATTTAAGACTGAAGCATGATCTACAGGAATTAAGGAGAGGAAAGGGACATCCCTACTTCTCTGAACCTACATTGAGTCATCATGAGAGTCTGGATTTTAAAACTCAATCACAGCAACTTAAATATTTGTTAACATACACTGCTGACAATAAGCAAGTATGTAAAGGTATTAGGAAGTTTTGGCCAGTACTGACAACAGATGACAAAATAAAAGACATCATAGGTGAACAGCCCAGATTCCTATATAAGAATAAGAAGAATTTGAAACATCTCATTTGCAACAAAGATGGTTTTGAAAGAAATAGTCCCAATTCTAACAGAAAGGGCACTTTCAAATGCCTGAGATGCAAAGCTTGCAACTCCATTGACAGCTCCAATACCTTTGTACATCCATACTCCAGGCAACAGTACAATTTTAATGTTTATGCTGATTGTACTAGTTCCCACATTATATACTAAGTGACTTGCTGCCAATCTAGTGCTTTCTATGTTGGCAAAACAGATCAACGTCTTAAGGAACGTATCCTACGACATTTAAGGGACATCAAACAGAAAGATCCCAATAATGCCTTAGCAGCCCATATAGTACAGTATCCTTCTCATCACTTTGTATTTAAGGCCATAGAGGCAGTCTGTCAAACCACAAGAGGATGCGATGTTCATAATCGCATAGAGTTAAGGGAAACATATTGGATAATTAATTTAAGAGCGAACAGATCACCAGGCTTGAATACCATTGTCCCATTAAAACCTGCGCTTAGGATTAGAAGGAATACGATCAGCAAACTTACTTGAATGATGCTTCAGCCATATAATGTATTCACATCCATAGCTACTAGTTTTCTCATATACAATCTCATAGTAAAAAGAAGTACTGCGCCTTTAATTATAATGAAGGAAATTATACCTCTTTGCTAGCTGGCCTCGTATTGGTTTGCAGCAAGGGCATGTCACAGATGAATGGCTGTGATGCCTTATAAATACAACAGCTGAACAGTCCTTTTTATACGATCTGAGGAAGGCATATTTGCCGAAAGCGCTTATCGGAAGACTGAGGACAGCTTGATTTATGTTATATTCTTTTTTTATTATAGTTTTGATTTTATTGTTAAGTTTCAGTGCTGTGGTGGACAACAGGAGTTTTTAGTAGTGTTTGCCTTTTCTTTTCCTCATTGTTGTCCTTCACAGTGTAAGAAAGTTTCTTACCTAAACCTGCGACTCTGGCCACTTCATATCCACCCTTTTCCTTGACCTCTCTAAGGCATTTGACACTATTTCCCACAACCTTCTTCTAACCAAAATCTCTAAACTTAACCTATCCCCTTCCTCTACCCAGTAGTTTTCAAGCTATCTCACAAACAGGCAGCAAGCAGTTAAATGGAAAAAGCTACCTCACCCTTCCTTAATACATCCACAGGTGTCCTCCCCAAGGTTCCATTCTAGGCCCCCTACTATCCAACATATTAATAAATGATTTCTTCAAAGCCATTCCTAACTCCAGTCTCATCCAATATGCTGATGCTTCTACTATAATCTGTTCCTCCCCTTCCATCACAACTCTTAACAATCTAACACAAGCCGCCTTCTCTTCCACTGAACAGTGGATGCTAGACAACCATCTATCCCTTAATGCAACCAAAACAAAACCTATATTATTCAATGCATCCAAAACCTCTTCTCGAGACAAACAATCCTTCATAATTACCAGGAAGAATAATATCCCCCTAGAACTAGTCTCTGACATGAAACTGCTACGAATTATCATTGACAATCAACTAAAATTTGACAAGCATCTACAAACAAATATCAAAAAACCCTATAAAAATTAGGTATGCTTTATCATCAAAGTCACTTTATCTCTTCCATCACCAGGATTACATTAGCTAATACATACCTCATCACATCCCTTTTATATGGTGCATCTATCCTAACCAGCCTGCAATCTTCCCTCAAAAAAAATCTCATCTTGTTATAACAAAATATTCAAATTTGCAGCAGGTCATAGAGCCTCTTCCCACCACTGTAATTCCCTTCACCAACTAAGTTGGCTAGAATTACTAAACTTCCTCACATATAGTCAGCTCATCCAAGCACACAAACTCACTCATAACCCATCTCTTTGCCCCTCCCTAGCAAATACCTTTGAAATGCATAAGTCAGATAGACCCCTAAGATCCAATTCCCAAAGCCTAATTAAATTGCATAAACCAACATGTCCAGCTGGGAATCAACTGATGTCCTTCTCTCTCTTGCACGCCTCTGGAACGCTCTCCCTTCTCCCATCTGCACCACCAGCAGTCTCTCCTTGTTTAAAACCTCACTGCACTCACACCTTACTTCGTAATGGAAATGCTCTTGCTCCCATTCAACCTAATAATGACCACACTTTCTTCCTAACTTTCCAAACTTATTTGCTGCCTATCACAGCCTTCTAAAATTCTACATCCCTTGTGATGTATTTGACCAATGACTAAAAAGTTACCTGATTGTAATTGCCTAAAAAAAAAAAAAGCACATTACTACTTCTGAATTAACCTGATGTAATTTTGCAAATGAAAATCTCTTTTTTTATTATGTAACATTTATTTGAAATGTGTGATATGGATTTGTACTTTCTGAACTATGTATATAACATTTATTTGAAATGTATACTATGGATTTGTGCTTTTTCTGTACTATGAATTTGTATTTGCTTTTCTCTCCAGGACTCCATTGAAAATGGGCTCCTTGTAGCCCAATGGACTATCTTGGAAAACAAACTGCAAATAAATAAATAATAAATAATAAATTCTGATTAGACTAAAGCAGTATAGTCTTTTTCTCAGTCTTAGGCATCTTGGTAAATATATTTAATGAACTGAAAGATTTTTTTTAGCCAGACAGGGTTGTGGTTGCTTAAAATGTTAATAAAACACAGTGAGCCTACTCCCAATGATGAAAGTATTAATATTCTCAATGATGAGAGTAGTAGTACTACCAATGATGAAAGGAGTAATACTCCCAATGATGAGAGTAGTAATACTTCCAACGATGGGAGTAATAATACTCTCAATGATGAGAGTAGTAATACTCTCAGTGATGAGCTACTAGACTTAGATCACAAATTAAACAGTTCCAAGTATTTTAATAACTTTGCAGCTGAATACAAAGCTGTTTTATCTCTACTAACACACCTGTTAAAACTATTGCTGACTTAAAGAGAAAGAAAATCACCTGGGCTGTAGAAGCTTGCAAAAATGGCACAGACTATCCCCCCGCACCCTTTATTCAAACATCATCTAGGCAGCATGGTGCTAGTTGTAGAGTTGAATTCAAGAGTATATCTGCTTTTTATAGGCTGCTAAGTAAATATTAGCCATCAGTTTGCAGGCTATTACATAATCAGACATTGTCCAAAGATGAAAATCAAACTCTGCATCTTGTGCCTGTGAGATACACAATTTAACCATTATGCCAACCCCCAATGCTTTAGAAAGGCAGAAAAAGTGCTTGTCCTATGAAGATCAGCTAGGATTCTAAACTATCAAGTTCATGTTAACAGAACATCATGACTGTTTTTCAACCACCAACACATTTTTATGTACCTTGGGGTCAGAGTTCTCACGGGAGAGGATGAGGCAGATGTTGAGGGCAACTAACAACCTGAATGGACTTGCCTGCATTTTAACTTTAGAACAACTAGAACAACTAGAACTTTACAATCAAGGGTTTTTCTTTTGTACCTGCTAGTAGGCCAACCTGGTTAGCACTGTAACTGACCTGAGAATCTTTACTAGGACTGTAGCAAAATCAAATGAATACCACTGAAGAACTCTCCAAAACCACAGAATAAAAGTCAGAAAAAAGAAGCGCTACACCATAGATGTAAAAACAACTAAGAACTTTAATAACAAAAACAGGATAAGTGCTTTTGTGTGTGCTTTCTTCAGATCTTGTGTTCACGTCTATGGTGTAGCACTCCTTTTTTCTGAATTTTTACTAGGAAACTGAATTTATCTTTTATTTTTAATGAATTTGTGTTCACATACTATTACTCTAGTAAAACATTTTTGTTACAACCTTCCTTTGCTGTCTCCCTTAAAAACCTTTTATGACACCTGGGAATACAGTATATGTAATATGTTTAACACTATTATTGAATTATCACTTAAGAAATAAGCAACATACATTTACATAAAAGAAAACAATGTTAACATGTTCATTGCTACAAGTGACATAAATCATTTCTATGCATTTATACAATTATCATCAATCCAACATTATATAAACTGCTCAGTTCCTACCTTCCCTTAAATCTCATTCCTTCTGTAAAACATTATTTTGCATGTATTCTTTCCATAATTTCTATTTTTTCTATGTAGTTTGCTCCTACCCTTTTCTAAAGATCCCAGTTGCAGTTCTTTTATCTTTGTTACTATATTCATTATTTAAATTACAATTGGTTAAGACTTTGATTTCCATTTTCTATGAATTACCTTTTTGGCAGCCACCAGAGTTAAACATAACAAGGCCATACTATGTCTAGGCAATTCAAATCCTGAATCCCGGCTCAAAAAATCACTTACTTATTTATACCCATTTGGTCATTCAATATTTCTGACAGAGTACTCTGTAGGGAATTTTTAAAGTCTGCCAAATCATTGCATTCTCAAAACATATGTTACCATTTACCTCTTTCTTCACCATCGCACCTCCAACATTTGCCATCTACCTGAGGAAAAATTCTTTGGCATCTGCTTGGGGTATAAAATACCTATATAACACTTCCAAGCAAACATCCTTAATCTTTTGGACACTAATGCATATTTGAGAGCCATACATATGTTCTCCTATTGTTTCCTTGTGAATTACATATCCAGTCTCTCTTCCCAATCTTTTCTAACCTCCTCTGATTGATTCCTGTAGTTACTGTGCATTATTGTATATGCCTTACTAATTATCCATTTTTTAACAGCAGCTTCTTTTCTAGATTCAACTAAAAACTCTTCCAGAGCAGGTCTTTCACTTTAAGATTCACTTGTCTTTTCCCCCTTGCCTATACTGAGTCTCTCTCCCTAATAGAGAAGGCAGTCTCTAGCCTGCAGTGCAAATGTCTTCTTGGCATCTTCCATTCTATTACCTTTCCCTGTCTAGTTATTTACTCCCAATACCTTGGTTCCTTTCCCAAATTTCTACAGTATATTTCAACCCTCTTTTGCCTATTTTCTGTACCCTTAACTGCAGCCATTCCTATCCCCGTTTTCCATTCTCACTTTAGCTTAGTTCTTAAAATACTTTCTACCAATTTATGAATACAATATACTGTATGGTTGTTATTATTCTCCTTAAGGATCTGAATCCAAAAATCACATTCTCTAGTTATTTCTTGAATTTGTCTCTGCTTTGTCATGATCCTTTTCCACTTTGAATTATAGTTTTCTGCTTCTGTTGTGTATATGAACCATAACTGTGTAGCTCTACCTATTGGAAGGATCAGCTGATCCCACTTGACTCTTGCCCTCTTCACTTCCCAGATAACATCCTTTGACTCTTTAATTGCTGTCCACAACTTCTCCTCTGGTTGATAAAAGTATGCTTGACTTGCATATAAAACTAAAGGGGTTAAAAACATTTTCACTGTTTGTATCTTGCTATCCATATCAATAAATAAGAGCTTCCATTTTCTCAATTTTTGCATTATTTTCTGTTTACTCTCTTCAAATATATTCTTAGCTGCCATAACAGAATATTTTTTATTACATACTCCTAAATATTTCATTTTATTGCTTTTCCATAAAAATAGGTATTGCTGAACCAATTCATGTGTGGGGACATATTTTATAGCTAGAGCTTTTGTTTGTCTGTATTAATTTTATATCTTGGAAAACTCAAAACTACCTCAGAATGTTCCAGAACACTGAAATGTTCCTTTCTAATTTTATCAGGTACAAAATAATATTGTCTGCAAATAAAACCAGCTTTTCTTGATTACCATACCAGTTATATCCTTAAATTTCCAAGTCCCTTATTTTCTTTGCCTGTAGCTCTAAATATAATACAAATAATAAGAGGAAAGAGTATATCCCTGCCTGGTTACAATGCTCAGCTGCAACTTATCAGAGAAGAAGCCTCCCACTTTATTTTTTGCCACCAATCCCTCATATATCCTCCTAATTAACCTTATTATTGTACCAAGGAACGCAAAATGCTTCCATTTCCCTACTCATAAAATCCCAGCTTACTCTGTTGAATGTTTTTTTATGCATTAAGACCATCAACAACAGCAGTATTTTGTTACATTTTGCTTCCCTCTGGATCATCATTGTTCTATTAATATTGTGAAATGTTTGCATACCCTCAACAACACCACAGTAGTTTTCACAACACATTTGCCATTCTTTTAGCTATTATAGACATAAACACTCTGTAATCATAGTTTACAATTGAAATGGGACTATATGAAGCTGGGTCTGATGGGTCTTTATCATCATTAGAGATTACAGCCATCACAGCTTTCTTCCAGGATGTTGGTGCTTCCCCTGCTTTTAAAATACTGTTAAAGCCTTCCAGATCCTTATCAATTTATTCCTTCCAAGATACCAAACTTCCACAGGAATACCATCTATTCTTGGAGGCTTCCCTGAAGATTGATTATATATCACCATTTTTATCTTTTCTCCTCTCTTAACTGTTAATTGTTGAGCCTCATCTCCATTTAACCTTGGCATATTTAAGTCTTCCATAAATATTTAGATTTACACTTTTTCTTGTCTTCCACATTTCTCTGCTTTATACAAATTTTCATAGCATTTCCAAAAAATATTTCATGATAGCCTTACAGGATCTCTTATTATTTTTCTTGTTTTCAGGTCTCTGAATCTAGCAAAACCCTTTCTTCTTTCTGTTCCCTGAGTCATTGTGCTAAGAGTTTTTGTGCTCTGGATTTATTATCCAAAAATAGTTGTTTAACAGTCATCTTTCTAAACTCATGCATATAACCCAGATACTCCATTATTTTCTCGATAGCACTCTGCATCTATGCCTCTTCGTGCCCTGTGAGGTTCCCCTTATTCTGCAATACTTTAACCTTTGTCAGTCCCTTCAAATAATTCTTGTTACTTCTTAACCATATCTCTTTTTCTTTTATTCATATCCTATTTTTAAACTCCATTTTTATTTTATCCTACTCACTAGCTATAACTTCTGAAGAAACTTCTATCTTCCCTAATGATTTGTGAATAATTTTCATTACCCATTCCTTAAATTTCTTTCTTTTTAACAAGTAGGTGGGAAAGTGCCAGTGTCTAATTTGTACTTCATTACCTTGCATTTTTATCTTAGTTGTCATTGGCACATGATCGGAAATAGTTATTGTATACAGTATGTGTCAACGTGTTCAATTAAATGCACGTTTTCCTGTGAAATGTAATTTCTGTCTAGTCTAGCCCAGTTAATGTACCTTTGAAAATAATATGTAAATTCTCTCCCAGTTTCTACTACAGAATTTGCATCTTTCATACCAAATATGTTCATACATTTCTTCTGAAATCTACTGTCTTTTGTTATATTTTCCCTTCTAGGTCCCCCATATACATGTTACAAATCAAGTTCCAGTTCACATCTGTGAGTAATATTCCCTGATGAAAGCTGATTATTTCTCCCAAAATGTTCTTAAGCTTCATAATAGCAGTTTTAGGTGTAATATAAATACATGCTAGTGTAATTTTCCTCCCTTGCCAGTTGCCCTTACAACCACAAATCTACAATTACTATCTTTCCCCTATTCTATCACTATTGGAACTCTTCTAGTAATTAGTATAAATACTCCCCTTTTCCTTTGTCCCTGATATTCTGCTGAATATTCATCCTCAAATCCTTTCTTTATCAAATTTACATGATCACTTCTTCCAAATACATCTCCTGTAGCATTGCAATTTCACTCTGCATTTTGAATATCATTCAGTTGTCTTACCTTTTTGTCTGTACCTGAGAGGCCATTCACATTCCAAAATAATATGTTTAGTGTATCTGTTATGATAAGAAGTTATTATTCCTATCTATTATAAATGCCAGCTTTTAAAAACTATATTTCCAGCTTGTGTGTTGCAGTCAACTGCTCATGTTTGGAAGGTTGATCTATTATGCAGTTGTTTCTTGTCATCTCCATTTAAACCTATGTCACATATATTTTGTTTAAATTGAAAAAAAAAGAAATAAACAGAAAACCCAATAACATATTAACTTAAAACAAATGCACAAAACTATGTACTTCTTCAAATAATGAAGTTTAACCATGCTAATTGGAGAAACTGTCCCAAACTGACAGCTGCACACATGGGTATAACTTAACCTAACATTAAGGTTGTTCATGTTAAAATTCATGTTACTGGCTGTGCTCCTACTTACATCAATTCCTGTCTATACTTGTCTTATCTTCTTTCCCCTCCCAGATATGAAAAAAGTTTATGTGCTTTCAGAAAACATTACATTTTAGACTTACAAAATTATTCTAACTTTTATTGCTTCCCCCATAATCAGCTCATCTCTATGGAAACACAAGTAGCAAATATACAGCTCTGTAAACCTGCCAACTTACATCAAATATTTATTTGATAAAGAAAACATTTTCGTTGCATTCAGTGTCATCTTATTTACTTGCTTACACCAAAAACTTATTAGATTAAGTCAAAGGCCTTAATCCAGACATTAACCTATGCAGACATAACACAGAACATATCAACTCTCTATATATTATATAATCTGTACACTTTTACACCACTTTCTCCACCTCAACAAGTCAAGAGTACTGCATATTAACTTAAACATGCTTTTGTCAGGTCTTTCTTCTTTTTTACTCTGAAAAATAGCAATTGTTTACTTTAGTATATTTATCAAATACAACACTAACATTAAATGCTTTAATATATAACATGCAATTTATGTCATAAAATGTCTCATACAAATATTGTTAAGAAGAAAATATGTTTTTTTTACATCTACTTTTCCCTTATTCCCTTCAGTGTCCTTCCAACCATTTATGACATGAAGTGTGTCAAATGTATTTCAGTCTCCCATAAGTTTAACCAAGTCAACAAAAGAACAATCTTCAACTTTTTCTTGTAAAGTCATATTTCACATTGATTCATTAATTTCAATGTTGCTGTTGTTCTATCTGTTTATCTCATTCTCTCAACCCAAGACTCTGGTTCATGTCAAAGGTAGCAATACATGAAATATTTTGATAACGGATATCTTGATAACGGGTATCACTTCTGTGTCACTGTTGGACAGAGGCACAGTATACTAACCTCGAAAAAGGGCATAGCAAAATAAATTTAAAATGGGTGGCGAAAGCCAAACACATTCTGGCTAGGCTTATAAATGCCCTAGGGCAGATAGCCTAGTATGAACCTATGAACCTATGAACAAGACCAAAGGAAAGTTCTATAATTTCAAATTTCAACAGGAAACAGCACAAAGCTCTTCAAAGCTATTGTACAAAAGTTTGTGCTTTATGAAACCAGATAAACATCTGGTTGGGGTTGAAACAATGCAGCAGGCAAATTATAGTTAAGCAATGGAAAATGTGCTAACAAATACTAGAGAATGTAAATCTTTACAACTTTTTGATATCTGCACATGTTACAAGCACATTCATTATATATTATGTAACTTACTAGATCAAGCTTAAGTCAAACCTTCTATTTATTAGTTTATGCTTGTTGAAACTCCTAAAATTGGGACACTTTTTGTAATACCCTAAGTACAGAAACCTCTAACCCTCTCCCATACAGGCCTATAGTTTTGACAGGGGGGAAGTCTTACTGAGGGGATTTCAATGCACCTTGACAGCATCTTGAACCCATTAGTCTAGAAGATGGATAGTTACAATAAGGACCTATGGCGTTTTCTTAACAAGATTAGAAAATTTAATTTTGAAGGTAACAAAACTATGATTTTTACTTTAAATGTTAAATCTTTGTTTAATAGTATTCCTGTCTCTGATGGCTTAGAATTTCTTAGGGTGTATCTTACCCCATTTTATTAACATTCCAATGTGTTTTTAACACTGCATGTACCTTATTAAATCTACAACTTAAAAACAATGTTTTCTTTGATTTTTATCTTTAAATGTTATTAACAAGCACATGGGGTGGCTCTGGGGGCCACTACAGCTCATTTTTTCCACCCTGGTTTTATGATGGTGGGATTATTACTTTTTATATAAGATTAGACTTTTTTCCAGAGTAGTGTTTCATTTAAGGTTTGTTTATGATCTGTTTTTCATCCTCTGAGGTACAAGGAAAGAATGTTACTCTATTATCGAAGAGTTAAATAGAATTACTTTTTTTGAAATTCACAGTAGGTACTATTTTTGGACATTGAGCTAGCCATATATTTTATAACAAAATCATTTAGTAACAACATTTATAAGATAGATATCTTTTGTTAATAGTTATATCCACCAGATGTATAATTGTCTAGGATTTATGAAAGCCAACATGTCTAGGGGGTAGACGATTCATGCATCTAGGCTTACTACAGATGATGACAAAAATTTAAAAGAAACTTGTTATATAATTGGCAGGTTTACCACTATGGGTATAATTTATACATTCTACACAAGACTGCTACTGATGTTATTGTTTGAGATCAGAATGTTAACAAAAAGATTAATAGCCTTACTCCTTTTGCATGACCATGCCTTTAGACAATGAATGCATGAAGAATGTTATCAACAACTGGCATATATTAAGAGGTAATTCTGAACTCATTAAAGTTGTAGGAGATTGCCCCAAGTTTGTTTACAGGAAAAAAATGTAATCTTAAGAATAAGTTGCAACAATGTATTATTAAGGTGCAGCTATCTGTAGCTAACAAACCACGGGGAACATATGAGTATTGACAGTGTAAAGTTTGCAAACACATCAAAGAAGGCCCTTTCATGTTATTGCTGCATATGGATAGAACTGTGCCTATTAATTGTCACTACAAATATAACTCCATCAAAGTGATATATATTGCTTTAAGCAATGTATGTGACTGTTTCTATATTGGTATGACTGTTTGCAGTAGAAACCTACAATTACAACAATGCATTTTTAGACACAGTAAATTATATCAGAGCAAATCAAATTATTACCTCAGAATAATAGACCATGAACCCTATGATTACAGGGCAAGGAAATAAAATACCCAACTTTATACAAGAGATACTTAAGTTTTGAATGCATACAGTTTCCTGGTATCAGTAATGCAGTTAATACTAGATCTTTTGAAGGAGAGAGGGTTGCAAAATAATAAAAATAAATTAATGAAATTTATGCAGAACATTATTTTTTTAGAAAATGTAGTATATTTTTTCCATGCGCGTATTGTTTACTTGATTTTTCATGTATGCATCCTTTTAAGGTATTATCCTATATTTATCATGTGATCATCATGAGATGCGTTTTTAGGCCTTATATACTGTGTGATTGCCTTTGTGTTCATTCTGAAGATGGCCCTTGGATGTTATAGGGCAAAAACACTAAAATAATTATTGTTTTATTGTCTCTCTTTTTTTTTTACATCAGTTCTGGGATTGTGTTTTGGTTGCTGGCCTTACACTATCAAAATGCATTTTGGAAGAATGGATGACTAACTGCAAATTCACCTTTGGTTTAACACCCTTGTCCCTCAAGAATAGGGGCAAGATGTAAAGTTCTGCTCATCTGTGGATTATTAGTATTTAAAAGAAAATAAGGGCTAAAAACTTTCTGGGAATGCATGGTTAGGCTTCTAAAAATTCTTACAGGTTAATAGCCATATCCTCCTGACTATTGTCTTTAAAAAATGAACCTCTTTGTCTGATAAATACTATATTAAATGATACTTTTGTAAGTATATCTCCAGAGCTGCACAGCAGAGTAAACTATTCCATCTCTGTTAGGCTGTGGGAGTGGCGGTCTGGCTCAAATCAGAACAGAATGTAAAGCTTAACAACAAGCCATTTTCTGTGTTCAGCTAATAAATTTTGGAGCTATTCTCTGTTCTAGTGCTTTTTAATTGCTTCTCATAAAAGGAAAAAAAAAGTTATATACCAATAAAAGATGCCGATAATATTCCACTGAATTTATAAATTATAAAGTATAAGTATGCATGTATTCCAAGTATGCATATAATCCTAAAATTCTGTACTGGTATCTATATATGACTGCATAAAACTGCTACTGTTTAACTCTTATGTAACTATCCACATGAGGAGCTATTCTCCCCGGGCCTCTGCTGAAAATGGACCTGTGTCCAGTCGGACTATCCCGGTTAACAAATGTAAAATAAAAAATAAAAATAAATAAATATACAATTCTGTAAGAAACATATTTATACGAATAGCAGTGGACATAAATTAGATTTCATGATTCACAAACATTACAGTGAAAAGAAGGTCACTTAGGTAGAATATTTATTAATGAAGTAACATGCTTCCAAAACAGGGAAAGTAGACCACAACAGTTGTGCAGAGCATACTAGATGATATAGCAGATAGCATGTTACAGGAAAAGAAGCCACAAGTAATGAGCATCCAAAGGTAAGAGCCTACAAATGCAGGACCTTTGGTATCACATCCTGCATTGTAGTACCCAGCCCTATAACTAAGATTTTCCTTATGTAAACCACCCTTGTACACACACACACATATATATATATATATATATATATATATATATATATTATATATATATCTATATGTCTCTGTGTGTGGATATACAAATACCAGTAGTTGAAAATAAACATCAGTAACCATATAGCCAGAATTAGTCATATAACTATAGAACAAAAAGTATCTCTACTACCTTAAGGAAATCTCTGACATATCCACAGTACAGGTTGTTCTGGAAAACACATAACTGCTATATGCTAGCTATATATGTTATATGCTAGAACATATTGACATAAGACTATTCTCTGACTAAACTGGCAACAAATTAATATTACAGAACATTATTACATAGTAACTTCTATATATACTATATATACCACCACCAATAACAATTTGACTGTGGTTGTCTAGGGTTCTTATTAAATGATCGAAGGCACATTCTTTCGAATAAGTCTTGATCGAACTTGAAAGCACGAAAAGGCAAAATAGTGAAATGGCATATAAGCGAATTCTTTCCTTGGGAAAGAAATCGCTTGGCCGCTTCCGTTACTTTGCCATTTTTGTGACTTTAGTGCGATCCTGGAGTTGGTATTTTTAAGTGGGGGGGGGGGGTGAAGCCCCTCACTTTATGTAATGTTTTACAATTTTTTTTTGTTTTGTTTTGTGGAACAACAATTTTTTTCCTTGGAAAAAATTTGCTGCTCTAAGCGTTCGAGATTGTAAGCTTTTGCTTACATGGGTTCGATAAATCATCATTCACTTTTTTAAGCGTTCGATGATTTAACATAGACCCATTGTCTAGACATGCTTAACCTGTACACCATTCATATATATCTCTTGCCACCATATGTCTCTCTATGAGACCAGAACTAGTAGTAGCCATGCAGAAGCCATTCAGGTGACTCCCCTCTTTTCATCATTCCTGACAAGCTAATTCTTTGTTTTCAGTAAGTACTGCTTGATTTGTTTATAACCTCAGAATATCTGCCTAAATACTTCATGCTTACATTTTCAGAGTCTACTTATTAGTTTTCTCTCAAATGTTTGACAATGCCTTGTATAGACACAGACACCTTGAGTGACATTTTTCCTGTAAAAGCCTGACTGAAATTTCACTAATACCTAGTTGCACACAGGACTAGTTTGCAGTGACAAGCACTGTCCACATAGTTGCAAACTGGATACTCCTGACATTGCTTTATATTCTCACTCCAACTGTGTAATCAATAAAAATGGGTCTGTTGCCATTGATATGAATTTTCCCACTACCTCCATTACCAGCTTGGTGGATATGGGCATCCTGAGGAAATGTAGAAATTGCTTCATGTTTGCTGACAACCAGTTAATTCTCAAGCAAATTGATATGGTATGTGAGAGATGTATTTACACAAAGTCACTCAAGGTAAAGCTCTCACATAAAAGTACTCCTAATGTCAATAAGGTTGTCAATAGCACACATGCTGCATTCATCACACATGATTCAAAGCAGACATACATATGCTGAGGCACTTAAATGTAACCTTCCTAAACCCCAAAACCCCCAGATGAAGTACACATAACAAATATCCTCAGCAGCTGTGAATGCACTCTTTCAAAACAACACCCACATCAACACATACAGGTACATCTCATGAAGCGTCTGCTTCAAAACCCGTAAGGCAAGCCACCACACAATCTAACATTCTATTCATTAGAGACTCCATTGTGACATACACTGATGTCCCTTTCACCAGGCTGAATAAGGAGAAAGTCATGGTCAGTTGCTTACCAGGGCTACAATCCACCACATTATGCATGCACTCATGTCATTGACCCATAAGTACCAGTATGACTCAGACATAATCCATGGAGTGCAAACGACCTGAGACATATCTCCCTAGACTATAGGAAGAGAGACATTATGGAGATCTTGGAATATCTATTACAGGCTGGTATGAGCCTAGCATTGAGCAGCATTTTACCTTCTCCAAGGATGATGCCACAACACAAACAAAAGTTGAATGGCTTTAATAATTGGCTTAGCTTCTGGTGTCATTCTAAGGTATTTGTCAGCATGGAAGGAGATTGTAAACAAACAACGCTGCTTTTCCATGGAGAGTCTGTACCTCTCCCCTCTGGGCTTTCATATATTAACTAAAACATTGTCTTCTCCCATAGTGATATTTTTAGGCAATGGCAAACTGAAAGTACTTCCGACATAGCAAATCAAAACCAAAAAAATCTAAAGATATTACTGCTCAGTGCTAGGAGTTTAACAAAAAACTCGACTCCCCAGAAGCTCTCTTGACCATAGAGAATACTGATGTCTGTCCAGTCTCTGATACATGGTTTAAAGTCGCAGACAGCACACCAACAATGCAAGGTTATAATGCCTTCCACACATTTAGACCAGCTACTACACACACAAGGACTAAAGGTGTAGATGTCTTGATTTACATCAAAAATAAATATCAATCAAGGCTGGTCAAACAGGACAATGCACTTGAGCTATTTCATGTTCAAATCACCACAGGCATAGTCCAGTATGACTTCCTTGCAAACTATAGGTCCCCCTGTATGAACCAGGAAACCAATACCATGTATTTAAACTTACTGGAAACAGTCATCATCCAACCCAATACTATATATATGGGTGACTTCAATTACCCCACTATTGACTGGATATGCTATACAAAACCAAATGTATAGGCACAGAGATTCCTGGATTTTGTAAACACACACTCCCTGGATCAGATTGTCAACAGACCAACCAGGGGTGCAATCATGTGGGATATGATCCTCATTAATATGGGAGAGTGCTGCACACCCCCTAGTGTAATGTCTTCTCTGGTAAAGTAAGACCACACAATGGTCTCCTTTGAAGTAAAAATAAAACCTGGACCTACAGGTAACCTTGGAATATTCAGAATGACTCTAAGGCTAACCTCCTGCAATTAAGTGATAACCTGTCAAAATTTCAAGCTCAAGTAAACCCTGAGAACACTGCTTCCTATGCAGAACTGTTCACAGAAATCCTATACAACCATGTTAATAGCTGCATAGATGCAGCTGTACCCACCAGGCAGAAGTACAGAACTAACTCAAAAACAATCCATTCTGACAGAATCACAAAATCAGTAGGCTGTATAACAGAAGGAAAAATATCCTGGCAAAAAATTAGGAGGTTCAGCAGGGTAAAATCACTCTCATCAAACTAAACAAACATCTCAGAGGACAAATAAAATCTACCAAAGCCAAATTTGAGGTAAATTTGGCCTCCCACGCCAAGGATAACCACAAGGAATTCTTTAGTTATGTCTACAACCTCAAAGGCAATACATAATTGCGTGCAGAGCTCATTGTAAATGGAGCCACCTATTCTGAGCCTAAAGATATAGCAAACTTATTGGCCAACAAATTCAGCTCCAACTTTACCACTCTCTCCCCCTCAGACTTCCCTCAAGAAATATCATCAAATATAATTCCCCCTGCTATAACTATGGAACAGGTCCTTAATGTTCACTCTAAGGACAAGAACACTGCATCAATGAGCCCAGACAATATCCCAGGATGCCTTCTAAATAACATAAAACATGACCTATCAGACCCTCTGGAATTGCAATTTAACTGTAACCTCCAAACAGAATTTGTGTCTCATGAATGGAGAACAGCAACAGTCATCCCTCTCCACAAAGGCAAGCCATCTACAGACTCTGGAACCTACAGACGCATAAGTCTCACTAGTCTTATATGCAAAGCCACGGGAAGAATTATCATGGATGTGATCAGTAATAATAAAGTGAACCTCCAGACACTGGATCCAACCCAGTTTGGTTTCATCAAGGGCAAATCATACCTACTTAACCTGGTGGACTTCTTTGAGAAGGTCACCAACTCAATGGATGAGGTCAAAATGGTTCACACTGCCTACATTGACCTGCCCAAAGCATTGGACACAATACCCCACTTGGGCATTGTTGACAAACTCAAGAGTTTAAGTACAAACCTATATGTCACCCGGTGGATAGCCAACTGGCTCACAAACAGGACCCAAGAAGTTAAAATTGGGGAGCCACATCTAGAAAGTGGCTAGTCACAAGTGGAGTCCCTCAGGGATCGGTCCTTGGACTGCTCCTTTTTGGCATTTACTTCTCTGAAGTCAAGGCCAATATCAATGGTCTCTGGCTGACTAAATTTGCAGATGATTGCAAATTAGGAGCTGTCATTGAATCCCACACTGACACAAATGTTCTCCAGGAAGGGCTGACACAGACAAACAACTGGTGTCAGAACAATGGACTAAAACTAAATACCAAGAAATACATAATAGTATCCTTTGAGAAGTCATCCACTCCTGGTAACTCTCACCCCTTAGAGTTGACCCAGTAGTCAGGGACTTAGGGACACACATAGACAGTTATCTATCCTTTGACCATCTTGTGTCTCAAGTAGTGAAGAGATCATTCTATGTTGCACAACTTATAAACAAAGGTATGGCATCTAGGTCCAAATAAATCATTGTTCCACTGTATTCAGCATTCATCAGACCTATCATTGAGTACAGTGCCCCCTTTAGTATGGACCTAACCAGGCATATTCAGCAAATAGGACCTCCACAGAGGTTCCTTGTTAAAAGAATACACGGCATAAGTAAAATGTCCTATGCAGACCACCTCAAGGCCATATCTTTGTATTCTGTCACACAGGCTGTTGAGGGGAGATCTATGCCTGGCATAAAGGGCATTGTCAGTCCCCACTCTGATGGACCGCCTGCATATCCACAAAATAAACAGCACCAGAATGACCTGTTCAAAAGTATTAAATGTTGCCTGTGATATAAACAGGACTTGCCGAAGATAAAAGTATGTATCTCAGAAACTAACCCATCTCTGGAAAAAGCTCCCCATCTATGTGAAGCAGAATTCCTCCCTAACCCAATTCAAGTGTAACTTGGACAATTGGATGGAGAATAGGGAATTCATCCCTGGCTTGGCACCTATGTCTCTAAAGGACATGGGCAATCTGTAAATGGTTCATCTCTCAGGTCTCTGCTTGTAAATGTTTCATTTCCCAAGTCTCTGCTTACAGTTATCAAGGGTACCAAAATATTTCAGATATTTGGAATACGTGGCTAGGCTTAAAAAGGCCCTTGTGGTCATTAGCCTAGTAAACATCTATGAACATATAAATAACTTCTTTGTTATTATTCTGATTTGCTTTCTAGCATAGATTTACTAGACAAGATCTGCATAGTAGTAAACACAACTCAGTTTTGTCTTCATAGTAAAACTTATCACTGTGCATACCCACGAGTATGTACCTCATGCAGTTTAAGTTCCTTCCTGAATAAGAAAGATTAGAAGCTTTGTGAGTCACAGGGCCAGATTCCAAAAGCTAGTTGCAGACAACATAGCATGCTGAAGAAAGACTTCAGCACACCAGCTGCAGATGCGATGTCAGAAAGTACTCTGCAAGCAGTCTGAGTACTTAATTATTCAGCTTAGGATAATTATGGATTCCTTGCATAACAACCAGATTTAAAAATATATCATGAGTGCCCAATGCGACTTAAATATAAGAGATTGCAGTGCTGACTCTGTTTCTGAAATCCTCAGTGTATGTCATACTGCAATGCAAGGAAGGGAAGCTATTCCCACGGAATCTTACGAAATCTGTAACAACCCCCCCCCCAAAAAAAATAAAACAAAATAATGCTGCCTGCAGTGAATGGATTGCAACAGGCTGCAGTACTGCAAGACATGGATCTGGTGTTGTGCATCCTAAAAGGTATCCAGCTAGAGAGAGAGCCAGGCAGTGACTAAGCCAACTCTCAGATCAAGAAATCATTGACAGGTAGCACCTAGACAGACAACTGGTGCAGGCTGTGTGCAACATGTGTGGCCCACACATATCTGTGCAGACATTGTGAGGTAACCCCATCTTTCTTGAAACAAAAGCATGTCTGAGTCTAGGTGCACTGGCATGTGGGACATTCCAATGAAACATATGAGATACTGTAGAAGTGTCAGAGACAACTACCAGTCATATCCTCACACAATTCCTGGCAGCAATGTGTACTATGGTAAATAACACATACACTTTCCATCTACCCCCATGGAGTGACAAACTGTCATGCACCATTTCTATAGCCACGCAAATTTCCCCATGTACTATAGACTGCACCCACATTCCTATTAAGACCCCCCCATTCACCCAGAAGCAAAAGGATACATCAATAGAAAGGGGTTGCCATCCCTGAACTGTAAAGCTGTGTGTATGCAGCAGATTGCAGCATAACAAACACAAAGGTGATGCCTCCTGGAAATGTCCATGATGCTGCCTAACTTTATTTTATTTATTTATTTTATTTTACACTTGTTTACTGTAAAGTCCAACTGGGATAAGACCCATTTTCAGTGGAGGCCCAGGGAGAAAAGCTCCACATATAGAGATTATACAAAACTTATACAAGAAATTATACAAAATTATACAAGAAATTATGCAAAAAATATACAAGACATACTGTATACCAGAAGTTACGTTCTATGCTATTGTAGCCGACATTTGCATTATACAATCATCTGATATAATCATATGATATATATATATATATATATATATATATATATATATATATATATATATATATATATATATATATATATATTATATATATTATATATATATATATATATATCTATATATCTATATATATATATATATATATGTGTGTGTGTGTGTGTGTGTGTGTGTGTGTGTGTATATACACAGAGGGAAAATGATCTGAGCTCTGCATTCCAGCAAGGTGAAATACCTGGGGGACTATTACTGGGTACACAGGGACCCAGTTAGGATGTAAGCTAAACACATCCCTGTCAAAATTTTTTGCATGATGACAACATTTGTGTTTCCACTCCTCACAATAGGTAACCGCTTATCCACAAAAGGTGTGGCTAATGACCCCATACAAAGAACTGTCAAACTCTACAGAGGAGGCCTACAATAACATGCATGCAGTAACATGAAATACCATAGAGTGTGTCTTTGGTGTACTGAAAGCCAAGTTCAGATGCCTCGATATATTTGGGAGTGCACTACAATACATACCAGAAAAGGCAGCACATATGATTACTGTGTGCACCATGCTATACAATATGCTAACAACACATAGCAGTCTTCCAGCTTCAGTTGTTGGTCAACTACCCCAAAAACCCCTAATGTCTGAATATGACATTCCACAGCTATTAGAGGAGAAGCAGAAAGACACAGGGGGCAGAAGAAACAGATGTGGGTGATAAAGTGTGCAACCACAAGTCCAGGCCCAGGTGACACAGCACAGTCTGAAACACACACCTTTGAGTCAGGACAAGCCATATATACAAAAGTACACACATTAAGCATTGATGTTCAGGTGTTGCCCCACCATAGCAGCACAGATTGCATCTAATGACAATTGCCCAGTAGATGTACATACTGAGCATCAGACATAACAATATAATTCTGACGTATAACAGTATGAATATATGCAAATCTATCACAGCATGGACCTCAGTCGGCAGTGACACAGGTGGTGGCAGACAACAATGGACATACCTCTGTGAAACTCATCATCTGTCCACTATCAAAAGTTGCAAACAGGAAACCTTCTCAGGACATATTACAGAACTGTTGTCAATATCACAAGTGACATATAGCAATATAAAGTATGGATAAAGTTTAATGCACTAAATGAAGGTACCTGCAGGCAGATGACATTATCAGTGGTCTGCACAGCAATAATTAATGCCATGGGGTGAGACTGACACTACAGGACATAATGAATCAATTATCAGTGTTACCCTAATGCAGTCTAGGGTGCCCATGCTGATGGTGCACACCATGGTCCTGGCTATCCCTATCACGTATGGAGACATTTGGCCCAGGTTGCACCACAGAGGAGACTGGTGGTGCGATGCCAGCATATGGAGATACATTGTGGGAAGGAGCAAGGGTGTGAGTTGACTGTCTGGCTGTGACTGTTGGGCCCACACCAGATTGGCCAGAAGCAGATGTGTGTGCACAGACATTGATGCTTGATGGGCAAGGGTTGATCTGCTGAGAGGGGGTTTGCCTCTCCTTTGTTGAATTTAGCTAAGCATAGCCAAGGCACACAGAACCTTGCTCATATTTTAGCAATGCTGTAGTACTGCCATAACCATGGATTCAACAGATCATGCCACAGATAACATACTTCCATTCTATGCAGCCAGTGCTGCCATTACCTCACCATGTCTGCACTCCTGTACTTCATGCAGCACACCCAGCTGGTGTGCAACATGATTTGTGACACAGGCAAGTGCATAAATGTCAGATCCATGAAATTTCTGGGAACCTTCATTTAGCTCTGGGAGTAGTTGGACACCCACTGAGATGTGCCCATGCATCAGCAGACTCAATATGAGGCTGTGGTCCTCAGGCTTTATCTTATCCACCATCTGGTGTCCCCACATTGTCAGAATAGCTGGACAAGTTTCTTTCCACATCTGACGTTACAGCCTCATTCACATAACTGTTACCATCTGAGCTGGACTGTATCACCAAGTATGTGTCCTGTGTGTCAGGTACCATGCTACCATACCAAGACACATCAGATCCCATATTGGGATTAGTGAATGGGATAATGAAGGATGAAGGTTTTGGACATGCTGAAAGAAGAGACAGATGACATAGGTCAGGAAGCATGCTTATATCATATGCTGGATATAATTACCAACATGTGCCATATATATATATATATATATATATATATATATATATATATATATATATATATATATATATATATATATCACTACAACATTACAGCTAATATTGACCATGAGGTCTTATCTGGGTATGGCCCATAAAACCTATATATCATGGAATTGACAATTATATTACATATGCAACATACGTGACATATTTGAGCAACACAAGCATAGCACACAACTGATGTTCTCACAGGAAACCACCACGAGAGGTGAGGGCTGAAATGCAACTGTCATAGAGAAACAAAGGCACAAACACAGCATTAGTAAGCACATACTTGTTAGCATGTATCATTCCAAATGATGTAAAACACACAGTAGGTAATACATGCACATACCAACTGGTCGTGGCTGAGATGCTAATGGTGGTTGTCTGATGCAGGGGTAGAAATACACTTTATTGATGGATGACAACAGCAGGAGTAACAGCAAAGATATGTACGAAACAGAGATAATAGCATGCCACTGACACCCTCTCAGTGTGGAGAATTTCTCTATTGTAATGTGGATCCTGCAGGGGACGAATACAGACAAAGCAAATACAGTCACTTATGCATGCAGTGGCATAGGCACATGATGCATATACAACAAACTAACATGACGATACTCATTTGATGTTCGGTGCACATGTTGGCCAGATGTCCTTGTGAAGTATGACATTAATTTCAGACAACACAGTTAGGCTACAGAGTGATGCAGCCTAGGAACATGGTGGGGAAACATCCTTGGTCTGTCGGTAGCTGCACCTGCACAGATGTTGTCCCATGAAGATGTACTGGTAGTTTACAATGTCAAGGAAATATCAATATGACAGCATTCAGAAGGAATAACAGGTAATGGTCACAGCAACAGCATGTAGAGACACTCACCTTCATGTCCTGCTCCTGTGCAGAAGTGGATGGACCTGTGCAAATGAATTCCGACAACATTACAGATGTTGGTTGTACTATCATATATGTACAGAAGTTGTATGGAAACATGTCCTTACACTTACATTGGTCATCATCATCCTGTGTGGACCCATGTGCACAATGCAAGTCTGCTGCTGCAACACAGAAATAGACATACATGAATATACATCCAGCAGCAATATGTACAGAGGTAATCTGTATGCATCAATCATATGCAAAGTACCACATGCATGTCTGGCCTGGAATGTGTGCTTCAATCCCACCCTTAGGTATGTGGCACCCTCTACTCATCATATGCAGTGATGCTAGAAAATGTGTGATCTCATCAGGGGGTTTCAATGGTGGGCCACCATTGGAGGAATCCCTTGATGTCTCATACTGGCATACCTGGTTGGCTGCATGAAGGATTATGTTAGAGCACAGCAGAGACAGATCTCATGAGATCTTTTGTTTCTTCCAACAGCATTAATAACTTTGTTGAGGTTGATCCACACTTTATTCCTCCATGCTGTACTTTCTGCCCATCCACGGAGTCTTCATCCATGTTGTTACAAAACATTGATTATAATATTATTTTTCCCTGGCAAAAAATGTTTGTCCCCTAGGTCTGTTCCCCATCTGGAAGACATTTATATGCACATGTTTACATTAATGTGGAGGTCCACATATGGAGATGATTTTTGTTGACAACACATGCCAATGTTCCTTCTCTGAAGTCCTGTTGAATGACACAATCTATGAAATAGTTCCTGTCCCTTATAGTACTATGATATATAAAACCATATGTAATATGAAAACAATGTCTGAATACGTAAGACATGGAACAACAGCAACATAACTTGTGATATCTGTATAGGCTGTCTGTGAGATTTCAACCCATTACAGTAGCTATCGCAGAATTGGAGGTAAAAACACAACAGCATTGTGCCACACTATCCACACATTGTGTGTGCAGTTCACATTAACATACTACATATAACCTACGTGTTGAAATGTTTGATGACAGTTACTAATGCAATGACAGCCTAAACAGAAAACTGTTTAAGAAGAGCAGTCATATTAACAGGAACTGCTATATATGCTGAACTTATATCACTGCGATCAATAATGAGCAGTGAATGATATTACACTTAGTAGAGAGTATCTAAAAATTATCAATTGAGTGACTTACGGAAAACATTGTAAAGACTCTATATCTGTAAGCAGACCAGACACACAGTACATGGTAAACAGACATAAACACAGATCTAGTTTTCTTAAGGGAATGGTTCTAGTATATGTTTTAAGAAGCATCAGTGAATAAATATCCATAATAGCAATTTGACTACATACTACTTAGCAACATATGGATAATGTCGGAATCTGTAGATGTCAGTAGATATACCACACATTGTACCAAGTCACCAGCAATTCATATGGAAAATTTATCTGCAACAATCTTAGCAGATACAAATGTACTTCTAAGGAGAGAATACCCACTATAGCAATGTTACCATGTGCAAATTTACCTTTGGAGCTACCTATGAGTCAGGTATACTTGAAAGTAAGAAAAGCTTTGTGCACACAGCTTTTAAGTCCCATTTGCACCACGGCCAGTTATCTTCCAAACATCTGATACCACACCATAAATGCCACTTTTAAATTGCAGTTTTAATACATCTACAGATGAAATCATTGCAACCTGCAAATTGAGTGGGACCTCAGTGAACAATTTACTGAATTGTGACCTATCCAACTTATTTACATTATCATCAAGATGGCTACTTCCAGGAGGCGTTGACATGTCTGGCCACCAACTGGACTGAGGAAGAGAATAGTCAGATGCTAGCCATCAATGCTGGAGTGAAGCACTGCATGACAGCCAAACCACAGACCTTCTCAATTATTGATATATGGAACTGGATTATGAGGGACATCAATGGCGTACAGGAATCTACGCAACTGGAATGCAGGTTCACCAATGCTATGATGATCTGCACCAACGGGATATTGAAGATCTTCGTCAGAGGGTCACCAAGGTATGGAGACAGCTGGTGGATGTCTACAGTAAGTGTCACAATTCTACAAAGGAAATCAGAGATGTAGCTGTGTTACATATGTCATATATATGCCTTTTAAACTCAAAGTAGCTGTTCTCACAATTAGCTTATCTGCATAATTGGGAAGGCAAGATGACTGTTCTCCTTGTAATTATATTTTCAGTTCCCACTGAGTTTATTTGTTTAATATTGTTTATTATGTACATACTAATAAGCATTTGAGGTGTTTCTGTTTTCCAACATATGAAGACATCATTTCACACATGTAGTATGGTTATGTATTACTGCCAGGTATAACGCCTAGGCCCTGATGACTACACATTTCTCCATTGCCTGTAATACTTTGAGAGTATCACTCAGTCTACCTGTGTATGTGTGAATAGTAACTCATATAGACATTTGCTAGTCTGTTCTGCTTTACAAAGTGCAGAGTATTATTAAAATCCTGTTTGTTTAACACAATACCACTGCATGTTCAATTCTTTAAACATATCTTCTATACTGTAAACCTTGATGTTATCTTGCAGTTTTGTGGATCATGATGGCCTGTGGCATTTATGTGTTGGATGTTTCTATATTAATTTGTTATCTGTAGGAATGTGGATATACACACACACACACTCTAGTAATTTGTTAAGAAGTAAAGTGTGACGTGTGTTAGCTCATCCTGTAAAGCAAGAAGGCAACATACATATATCATAGCTAAGTGCAGTTTCAAATCCAGCTAGTGGACAGAACTCATTATATTTGGATCATTGTGTTTGTGTAAAAGTTTTGAAAATGGTGCTATCGATACCTGATTATTGATATTTGTGGTTATTTTGCACATACTTATGCTTATTCCTCAAATTTCTGCAAATATCTCCATAATCCATAACATTCTGCCAACAGCAGCTCTTTTACTACAGTTTTATGTATAAAGCTTTGAACTTGGTATAGTTCTGCAAAAAGAATGTGAAATACAATAACACTGGTAAATTGAATTTAATGTATAAGCATGTCATTGTTTATTAATTCACATTCGACACCCTTCTCATAATATACATTTTGACTATAGAAGAGGGACATCTCCTGATGTAAGGGATACTTTTAAGGTATAATTTGTAATTTGGCAACAAATTATATGTATATATTTTATGTCCTCCCTCCCAAACTGCATTTTCATACATGTGATGTACAGGAATTTGCAGCTGTCTGTTAGGAGTAGCTATGTGTTACATGACAGTGCTCTAATGTCTGAGGTATGAAATTTTAGAGTTGTGTTTTTGTGTTGTGACCACTGTGCTGACTTGCACTCATGCTAGCAATTTTAGTTTCATAAATGTACTGCATGTTACACTTCTTGTAAAGCCCAAGCCATGATCCTTTTTACTACCCCATCCATGCGCATTTATACCTCTGATTTGTTTAACTGCATTTCCTCCATGGAATCTCAGGCAAGATGGATTGGCTAGGTAGATAGGTGCTAGTGTTCAATTGTGAATGTTTGAATATGTCCTTCAGTCTATGTTCAATTCTCTTCTAATGCATAAAGGACTGTGTGTGAAACATTTACAACTGTGTATGGCGATTCTGTAATATTGTTTAATTAAAAGATAGAGAACATGAGCTGAACAATGTATATCAATGTAGTGTATGTGTTATAACATGAAGTATAGGTATTATAAGATGCAGAAAGTGTGTTCTAAGGTGCAAAGCAGTCATTTTGAGATGCAGAACAGGTGTTGAAAGATGTAGTGCAAGCATTCTAATATTCCGTACGTGTTCTAAAATGTGTTGTAAGTATGATATGATGTAGTATGTCTGTTCTAAAATGTAGTGCAGTCATTGTAATATTCCGTACATCCGTACATGTGTTCTAAAATGTGTTGTAAGTATGATATGATGTAGTATGTCTTCTAAAATGTAGTGCAGTCATTGTAAGATTCAGTACGTGTTCCAAAATGTGTTGTAAGTATGAGATGATGTAGTATGTCTGTTCTAAAATGCAGAACACTCATAAGATTCAGTACGTGTTCTAAAATGTGTTGCAAGTATGATATGATGCAGTACATATGTTTTAAAATGCAGTGCAGTCATTCTAAGATTTAGTACACGTTCTAAAATGTGTTGCAAGTATGATATGCTGCAGTGTATATGTTCTAAAATGCAGGTGCAGTCATTCTAAGATGCAGAGAATGTGTTCTAAGATGCATCACAGACATTCTAAGAAGCAGAACACATGATCTGTGATGCAGTACAAGCATTTAAAGATGCTGAAGACATATTTTGTTGTCAAATTACAAATTGTATTTGCTAATATGTAATGCCAGCATTCTAAAATTCACTACATGAGTTCTAAGATGTGTTGTAAGTATGATAAGAAGAAGACCTTGTGTTTTAAGATGCAAGGCTTGTATTTTAAATGCAGAACACATATTCTAAGAAGAACTTCAGGCATTCTAAGATCCAGAACGTGTTCCAAAATGCAGTGCAGATTCTAAGATGCAGAACATATATTCAGAGATGCAGGGATATTCTAAGATGCAGAATACATGTTCTAAGATAAAGTTCAGGCATTCTGCTATGCAGAAAATGCGTTCCAAGATGCAGGGCAAGTATTCTACAATGAAGAATGTCTCCTAAGATGCAGGGCAGTCATTCTAAGATGTAATACATTTGCTGAGATGGGTTGCATGTTTTTCAAACGACATCATTGTAAATTAAACAACATTACTATGCTCCCATAACATAACAACTGGAGCCGATAATTGCTCATGTGCTGCTCACTTAATGTCAGTGAAATCCTAATACTGTAGTATTTTATACATGGCACAGTCTTGCAGTCTCTAAGGAAAGGAGTGAGACAGGTTTTTACTGCCTGTCAGTGATTAATTTTCTCTGATATGCAGTGACCTCAGATTGTAAATAAAAATAATAAACATGCTCCTGAAGAATGTTTTTAAGGTTTTCAATTTCATTTGCCTCTTACTTCACAAGCTTGAGTACATATATTATGATCACTGGTTTACTACCATAATGTCAACAACGTTTCCTTGCGTGATTACTTACGCAAAATAAAATGTCATAAAATGGCAACATCAAACAGTCACATTTACAGCACATTCAAAATGCCAACAGTTCGATGTCAACATTGTCAACATTTCTGCAACATACCTTGACTTCCAGTGACTGTCTACACGTGTTTTGCAGGGGGCAAGCCTCCCTCCACCCCCACACCCCCTGCTAATTATATATATTACAACTCCAAGATCTCTCTACAATGAGGAAAAGGGCAAAGTTCCCGATGCCCACTGTAGTGTGATCTCCAATCAAAATGTCGATCTCACAACAGTGAATGCACACTAGCATTCACTGTTGCGAGTTTGACATATTTTGAATTGCTGTTGCCATAACTTTGAAAGCTGCCTTTCTGTAAACAGAGTTCACATAGATTGATTTGGTAAACAGAGTTTGCTTAATGGCATTCAAGATTGTGATTCACTTGTTTACTTCATCTATCACACAGAAGTAGTTGCTACTCAGTAATTGTGATATAAGCATGGTAATTTTGAGTATTAATAGTGCATCCTCCTGTAATAGATGTAGTGCACTTTGTTTGTGGTTAAAGTAGACCCTGATTCTTTAGATTTAGTACACTTCTTATAGTCATGTGGTGATAAAATTATTTAGTAAACTTTTATAGAAAGGTCTTTTTTTTCTCCCCTGTATTAAATTTCCTTTGTGAACTTAGTTGTTTTATTACTGTTGCAGAATATAATACCCATCAACTTGTATAAATCCCGTAAGACTATGCATCCCATGAATGTGACATTCACACTTACATTCCTTCTATAGACTTTAGCTTATTAATGGATACATGGGTTCATTATGCACATATGAATTTTCTTTTTATTGTGTGTGTGTGTGTGTGTGTGTGTGTGTGTGTGTGTGTGTGTGTGTGTGTGTGTGTGTGTGTGTGTCCGCATATACATTTGTGCATGTGTAACCTGTTAGAAGTATGTTAAAAGCTAACCTAGAATTCTTATATGACTTAGTTTCCCTAAAGATGCCTCCAGAACTGTTTGTTTTTCCTGCTTTGTAAGTTTTTATGAAAGTCAAAGTAAGAGTCATCTGAAAGATCACATTCACTGCATGCAATTACATAACTCAACAGGTACCATTTTTTGCTTTGTTTACTCAGTCATTACTTGGTTACAAAGAAATACAGTTAACAAGAGTAACAGTTGTGGTAAGAGTGGTTTCTTTGAAGATTCATATGTGGTTACAGAACAGTTCCTTACTGGCTCTGATTAAAAGTGTTAGGCGCCAGCTGAAAGTCAACAATATGTTTATCAATTAAAATTATTGTCTGAGGACCTTAGCTTGTGAGATTACAGGCTTAAAGTGAAATGAGTAATTTTAGAAAGGCTGACAGAAACAAAAATAAATACTGCCATACTGTTTGAGATGAAATACACAAGGAAGCAGAACAGAATTTAGAAGGACAAGATAAAAAAAAAAATCTTCTTTCAATTTTCAGTATTCCACTCAAGTATACAGAGCAAGAGGCATTTCTTATGTGCATGCAGAAGTTAGAATGTATTAATTCTTCTAAAAGTATGAATACATAGATGGAGATATTCTGAAATTATAGTGAGTGACTGTCTTGAGCTTGTTTTAAACGAAAAAGGTGTATGAAAAAATATCAAGTGTTATTTATTCCTTTTCAGTGATATATTAGATACAGCTTTGAGTTATGAGACTTATTTATAAATGCTTATAGTAAAATGAAGGTAATTATAATGATATTTACCACTTTTAGAGAAATATCATTAAACAGACCACTAAGCAGGAAAGACATATGATATAACAATGACACTATAGATTAAAAGGAGAACAAGGTGAACCAATATTTTTTAAATAAATGAGGAATAATAGGCCATCTGTGTCTCTGCCAAGACAGTGACCCTTCATACATGGTAGTTGGCATAGAGGATTAGGGTTATGAGCTGCAGTTTCTATGACATAAGGTTTGATTCCCTCAAACCTCATTTGCCTAATGTTTGACTTTGAGCAAATCACCTAACCAGAAATTGCTCTTAGGTCACCCCTGAAAAGGGACTCTGTGTCCAGTAGACCTACCTGGTTAGCAAATGAGTGTTATTATTATTATTGTTGTTACATGTCAGTCTGGTATGAGTGAGGATGAGAATTAATTTTGAAGCCATAGGACTTGTTTTACATTTTTGCTAGTAAAAGAGCAGAGCAGAGCATGAAACATACATTAAAGAAAACAAATGATGGTAGAAGAATTCATAATAACTAATACACGTTACCATGGTTGTGGTATAAAACTTCAGATAAAACAAAGTCAATGCAATTAAATTTCATCTTTTATAATGAACACTATGGAAACACAGAGAGAACCCCCTGCAGCGTCCTCCATGTAAGGAAACTGCAACAACCACACCCCTGCCTGATTGATTATACTAATCTGCTTCGGGGCCAAGAAGAAAACTTCCTTACTCCATGGATCTGCTACCTTGACAAACTCAATGTGTGACTAAATATGAAATTCTAAGCATTCATTTTTAACAAAGTTATGTTGATGTAGGTCATGTATTCTTTAGAGAAGTATTAATGATTGATTAAAACTGTAAAGATTGTGTGTGTGTGTGTGTGTGTGTGTGTGTGTGTGTGTGTGTGTGTGTGTGTGTGTGTGTGTGTGTATGCGCATATACATTTGTGCATGTTTAACCTGTTGACAAATAACAGTTTTAAAAGTATGCTTGCTGGAGTTTTAAACTCCATGCGGGTGGTAGAAGTGATATGCATTCATTGGCTGCCTTTTACTCAATTTAGGTTCAGCTGTTCACAGTTCATTTTCTCATAGCTGAACACTCATCTGTGTATTCAAAAGCAAGATTCAGGAATACACAGAATATGTCCTGAAATATATTTTATCCAAGTTTGTGCGACTATGGATGCTTTATATTTATAGTGTAGGAAAGTGGGAGCAGAACCCCCACAATGGGAAAGGGAGGTGCAGGGAGTGTGCTGCCCTTTGCAATTGTTTTTTTGTTTAATTTCCTGACAGCCATAGGTATTTCTTGACTTCAGTGATTGGCAGCAAGTTAGTGGTACTCAAGCAATTTGTGATGCAGCTAATACAGTAAATTCCTATTTATCCCATACTGGTAATATAACCTAACAAGAGCCGACAGTGTGGCATCTTTTTAAAGGAAATAATTATGATATAACTCATCATGTTATGTATATGATATGATGAATTTCATACATTAACAAAATAACTACCATTTGTCAGGAGTCTAAGATAGCTGTTTTTTTTTGAAGGACAGCTACAATAAGGTGGCTGAAATAATTCTAAAATCCCTTCTTCATGCATGTACCAAACAGTATAAGGGTAAATATGGTTATTTAACATAGGCTATAAACTATAGCCTGAACATTTTATGGCAATACACAGCTGAAAGACTATTCTAAGCACTGTACACATCAGACAAGAATTGTTATGCTCCTCCAGGGTTCCAATCCCAAGGATGTTAGATCAATGGTGAAATATGACCAATAGAGCTCTTTTAAATTTGTTATACATATGATCTGTATATTGAGTTATAGTTTATAATACAGTGCTTGCACTGATTTGTGATATGTTTTTAATAGATTTTTGGGACAAATACAATTTGTTGGAGTTTTATGTTGCATAATGGACATCCTCTTTGGATTATTTCAGTTTTTGAAGTGTCACTATTTGCTACTTATTAGTTAAACAGAATTTATACTGTTAATGTAATCATTTACATTACATGAAGCTCAACATGATCTCTGTGTAAAAGCAGGCACAAAACATTAAGATCATACCAGCTAAGGGTTTATATCAAATGAAGATGCAAGTTAATCAGATAATGCCAGTGTTCTTCACTTTCACATATCTTTGTGCTCCACCAAAGAACTATTATAAGTTTCTGAATTTCAGCACTATTTAATGAGCAAGTGACATTATATGAATTGCTTCATGAAATAAATATCACTAATTATCAGTTTCCCTTAAATATTGCTGTGTATTTTAACAGCTTATTTATTCCTAATGAGTTCATGTATTATTCTCATACTTTTCATAACATTCGAATGCTTTAATTATGATGTCACATGGACTTTCAGAGCAATAGTTTATGATGTCCAAGCAGAGGATTAGAAATCCTGATAGAGATATGCAGAGCTATATAAAATTAAACACAATCAGAACAGAACAGTGTCATTTAATTATTCAAGTTTCTACACTCAAGACAAAAGGGAAAAGGTCACAAAGAAAAGCTGGAGATCCAGCGATAAAAGACAGATCCCAGATAAACCAGAGTTTTGGCTGTATAATACCATAAACCACATCTGGAGGAGGCCAGTAGGTAGATGGAAATTGCCCCTTAAGGACATTCCAGAGTTTAATCCCAAAGGCTTCTTAATTGTACTAACATTTTACTTTTTTAAAGGCATTAATGGTGCATTCACTCAGGCCTCTAATGTCAGACCCCATTATCAGTAGACGTGACATTGCTTGCCCTTTTTACGGGCTCATCAGTACAGCACAAGTGATTAGTTTGGCCATCATCTGGGAAATCTCAGCTTATAAAAAAACTTGAAGTCCTTAACACTAGGATGATTGCAAAATATCCCAAACAACAATTAAATATCAGCACAAGTGCTACATACTTCAAATAAGGAATGTAGACGGACCTATATCTAATGTTTATCTATTCATAGTTACTTTTGAGGTATAAGCAGCTACTCAAACCACTATTGAATAGGCAATACACCAGAATTACTGAGATGACTGGTTAGTAGTCTACTCCATGGGGTACATGTATATAGAAGGCTTATTTTGGGGTGTTACTTCCTAATAGCAAATTAAATATTTTTTATGCTTGGCAGGACATTTACTTGTTTCATCTCCTCTGGTTTACTTACTTTGCTAGGATCTGAGTGATATGATAAAATCAAGTATGGGATCTCTTTCAAAGAAGAAATAGTGATGATTGCCAGGAAAGCTGCATCACTCCAAAAATTTATTGAACTGCATTTGGACTTACTATCTTGTTACTCAGTTTTCAATATTTGTAGACAAATACATAGGCCTATATTCAGGCTACCCTAAAATGTTCGGAAGATAAAGTAATAAAAAGAAGACATCCTATTCTGCATGTATTTTTAATGGATTGCTATCCTTCTAGCTTATGATTTATAGCTTCACAGTAAAACAAAGCAGACTATGTTTGACCATAAAAGGAACAATGTATTGAAATGTGTGTTGATGTTTGAATTGGGTCCCACATAGAATCTTTAAAAATAATCTCAGTAGGCAGGTCAGAACTGAATAATTCAGATCTATACTTAGAAGGTTTTAGCATAGTGATGTAAACTGCAGTACCATGCTTCAATTCAAAAGCATAATAAAAGCATAAATACAACATAAAGTACAGTAAAATAAAAATGTATGCTTGTAAAACAAGGCAGCATATTTTAGGCAGTGGTTGTATGCTTGCAAAGTAAGACAGCATAATTTAGGCATTTCCATTTTTTTTTCACTTCATAAACCATTTAGCCGACTGAGGCCATAGATCTCTTTTTAGAAAATTATCAGACAACTAGAGGAAGTCAGAAGATGTTGGAAAAATTAAACATTGTACATGTGGAACCAGAATGGATTCATACCTAAGTCTGTAAACTAGTTCACGTTGGTATTTTATATTATTGATTATAAATAAGAGAGATTGAGTGGGAAACAAATAACTGATGTATAGAACTGTAAAAGAGTTAAATGATTCTGAAAGATTTTGAATACCCTACAGCATGCTAGACTAAAATGCTCCATATTATCTAGACTTTAAAAATTAATTATGCTAGATGAGATAAGAAATAAACTCCTGACTGTTCTTAATATCTGCTCCTAGTACTGTGTGGAAATGGGAAGCACAAACAGCATGCACGGGGACACAACTGTCTCTTTTCAGTTTGCAATGTGTAACAAAGATGCAGAAATGCTTAGACTACAACTGCAATATCTGAGGGGAACTAAGCTATGATAATAGTGTCACCTGACCAAGAATGATCTACACATTTCTGTTAATGCTACTTAACATTTGTTAAGTTATCTGGTCTGAAGAAACTTTTTAGCCATAACCCAAGACAATTAGGTGGAAAAAAATGAAAAAGACACCTGTTGAGAGCACATCATGTTAAGTTACAATTGGAGATCCACTCTAAAATTCTTTGTAGTGAATGGAGATTTCTTTGCTCTGTGTGCTACTCATTACAGAAAAAAGCAGAAAGTGTTTTGTTGGGTTTTAAATCTGGTAAAGCACTTAACAAGAGATGTCGCTGCACACATCAGTGTTTTGAAATAAAGGATTGCAGGAATAGATATCTGGCAGAAAAGAAGCAGTTTTGATTTCTGCCCTTGTCATTTGCTGGCCTGCATTGTCTGTTCCTTATGTGCCACACAATCTTAACTTTGTGTGCTTAAAAGTTGTTAAGACTAGGTCTCGCACCACTGAAGCGCTTAACTGGCTTGTCTTTTTTTCCAATACTGGAGCGTATTCACAATTCCTCATGCACTACATAGGTAGATAGATTGCTATATGCAGTGACTGCATAAACATATACGCAAAGTTAATTTGTGGGGATACTTGATGAATAGGGGAGAAGACTTCATTTCTATTTCTTTAATTCCAATATACACAACTTTCTGATACCAGCATGAGGATAACAGACTCAGATTTTGAATCTTTCACTTAATTCTGCTGAAACACAGAAGTTGACTATAAAGTAAAGAACCTGTACAGCGTGTGAGTGCTGCTTTGTACTGCTTCAAAAAGAAATAACTATATGATCTGTATTACTCGAGAAATGTATCCTTAAAGTACCAAAAGTATGTTTTACTAGTTAATTCATTCCTTTATGATTGCACTTTCTGTGTCCATCTAAATGATGTAATTCAGAGTATATTTATGCTTCTCTCACTCAGGATATTTAATTGCACACTTGAATCTAAATAGGCAGGTTTAGTTACCATTATTTTAAGTACATTTATTTCTGTAATTTTCTGAACTTACCGTATCTTTCCATCTTGAAAGCTGCAGTGGCATCACCTAAAAGTTGCTACTGTATTTAATGGTATTTATTACATAATTAAATTGATGCTGACAGCACTCTTCATATCAGCTAAGGTAGAGAAAGCAATGCATTCTCATTATTAATCTTATTACATTACCTCTCCTGCATAAACATTGCCAGGCATATACCATGAATACTACATCACACACTTAAAAAAGTATTTATTTATTTATTATTTATTTATTTATTGCATTGTTAACTGGGAAAGTCTACTGGGCCTAGTCCAAAGGATATCAAAGGCAGATGAAAAGAGTACTTCCAGAAGCTTCTGAATAAAGAGAACCCCAAATAATCTGTACTTCCCCATATATAGTCTATGATGAAAAAGGGAAAAAAGTAAACATTGCCCTAAATAAAATAAGTGAAAGAAAGCAGTAGGCTCAGATGATGTCACTGCAAATACAATTTAGATGTTAGGTAATTTACTGGAGAAATGTCCCCTATAGGTACTCATAGGTTCATAGGTTCATAGGTAGGTGCTAGGCTATTAGCCCTAGGGCCTATATAAACCTAGACAAAAAAGTACCCTGGCTTTCGCCACCCAAGAAAATTATTTTCCTGTGCCCCTGTCGAGCAGAGCCACAGACATGATCCCTGGGGTGAATTTCCTATTTCCCATCCAGTCATCAAGATTTTTCTTGAAGAGCGCTAATGAGGAGCTGTGTTTGACATAGATAGGTAGTCTGTTTCAGAGTATGGGAAATCTCTGGGACAGGAATTTATCCCTCCAGCATGTTCTGTTTATTGTGGTGACAAGGTTTACGTCCCTATAGCATGTAGCTCGGAGGGACTGGGATTTCTTTAAGGGGCACATGTCCAACAGCTCTGGGTTTGACATAGCTTTGTATGTTGGGCAGAGATCGCCCCTGAGTAGGCGATATGCGATGGAGTAAAGCTGTAGTTTTTTGAGACGGTCTACGTAGGGCATCTGTTTGAGGCCAGTAATCCTCTTTGTGAGGTATTTCTGTGGCCTTTCCAGTTGTTGTAGATGTCTTGTGAGGTACATACCAAAAGGGGTGCTGTACTCTATAATGGGTCTAATAGTATTACTATACTAGAGTAGAGGGGAACAATGACCTCTTTTTTTCTGGATGAGAAACCTTTTGTGATGAGGTGAGCCATGTAGAAGGATTTCCTGACCACTGTGGCGATGTGATTATCAAAGGAGAGACTACTGTCCACCTGTATCCCGACGTCTCTTATCACACTTTTGGCTTTAAGTAGACTACCACTTATGTGGTAGTTCATGGGTACAGAATTTTTACCAAAGGGAATGACAATACAGTTTTTGGCATTGAGCATCAGGCCATGGCTTTGACACCAGGCATCTATCTTAGTGAGGCCCTTTTGTAGTATGTCCACATTGTTAGGAGTTTCGATTATGGCTCCTAGTTTGCAGTCATCTGCAAACTTTGTTAGCCAAAGACCTTCTGTGTTAGCCTGTACTTCAGAGAAGTAGATACCAAACAGGAGAGGGCCCAGGACTGAACCCTGTGTTACTCAACTTGTCACTGGTCTGAAGTCAGATTTGGAGTCTGTTACTTTCACAGTGTGGGTTCTGTCAGTGAGCCAGTTGGCAACCCATCTTGTGACATAGGGATTTATACCTAGTTTAGTGAGCTTATCTATAATTCCAGAGACGGGGATGGTGTTGAAAGCCTTGGTGAGATCTAGATAAGCTGTGTGAACCACCTTACCCTCATCTATCGCTTTGATGACTGCTTCAAAGAAGTCAATCAGGTTTAGGAGATATGATCTGCCTTTTACAAACCCGAACTGGGTAGGGTCCAGACTTTGGAGATTACCAATGTCTTTGTTTATGAGTTTCATGATGATACATTCCATGGCCTTGCATAGTTTCATAGTTTCATAGTTTGGTACTAGGCTATCTGCCCTGGGGCATTTATAAGCCTAGCCATAGTGATGTGGCTTTCGCCACCCCATGTAATGGTACAAAAGTGTACAGAATAGATTTAGAATATTGTGCCTCTGTCTAGTAGTGACACAGTGAAGACCCCCTTACATAATAGAATTAGTTTACTGTGCCTCTGTCTAGTAGTGACACAGAGATGACCCCTGGGGAAAACCTATGATCTCCCATCCACTCGTCAAGATTTCTCTTGAAGAGAGTCAGTGAGGGGCTCTGCCTAACATGAACTGGGATTCTGTTCCAGAGTATGGGAAGCCTCTGAGTTATGAATCTGTCCCTCCAGCATGTCCTATTCATATTTGTGCTGAGGTTCAAATCTTTAGCTCTCGTGGTTTTGATGGATTTGGATTTTTTGAGGTGGAGCATGTCCATCAATTCCTGATTGGACATGGCCTTGTACGTCAGGCACAGATCACCTCTGAGTAGGCGGTATGCTACTGAATAGAGTTGGAGTTTCTTTAGTCTGGCAGCATATGACATATGTTGGAGACCCTTGATCCTCTTGGTGAGGTACTTTTGGGGTCTCTCTAGCTGTTGCAAGTGCCAGGTGAGGTACATACAAAATGGGGCATTGTACTCAATCATGGGCCTGATAAGGGAGGAGTACAGGGGCACAATGACCTCCTTTGATCTGGATGTAAATCCCTTCATGATAAGGTGGGCAAGGTAGAAAGTCTTTCTAACCATGTTGGCAACGTGGGTGTCAAATGAGAGGTCACTATCGACTTGGGTCCCCAGGTCTCTGATTACTTTTTCCCTACTCAGTGGGTTACAGCCTATGTGATAATTTGTGGGCACTTTGTTTTTCCCAAAGGGGATGACTATACATTTTTTGGCATTTAGTTTAAGGCCATGACTCTGGCACCAGTTGTCCGTTTCAGTGAGGCCTTTCTGTAGGATGTATGTGTCAGCTGGTGTATCGACTATGGCGCCTAGTTTGCAGTCATCTGTGAACTTTGTCAGCCACAACCCACCCATGTTTGCTTTCACATCTGAGAAATAAATGCCGAACAAGACGGGTCCCAGGACAGAGCCCTGTGGGACACCACTTGTCACTGGCTTTGAGTCTGACATGGCTCCAGCGATTTTGACTTTATGGGTTCTATCCTTTAGCCAGTTTGCCACCCATCTTGTGACATATGGATTTACATTTAAGCTGTTGGGCTTGTCTATGATGCCAGAGTGGGGTATTGTGTTGAAAGCTTTAGCCAAGTCCAGGTAGGCTGTATGGACTGCTTTGCCCTCTTCAATGGCTCTAGTGACTGTTTCGAAAAAGTCAACCAGGTTTAAAAGGCAGGATCTGCCTTTTACAAAGCCGAACTGGGTGGGATCAAGTGTCTGTAAGTCCCCAATGTCTCTGTTTATTAGTTCCATAATGATTCTTTCCATAGCTTTGCAGACCAGGCTGGTTAAGCTTATGGGGTGGTAGTTACCAGGGTCAGTAGAGGTGCCTCCTTTGTGGAGTGGGACTACTGTTGCTGTACGACAGTTTTCAGGTACATATCCTGTAGTAAGGCTAAGGTTTAATAGCATTTTTATGTGTGGGTTTAGCTCCTCTTGGAGTTCACGTAGCACGCAACCCGGGATACCATCAGGTCCCATTGATGCTGTGTTTTTAGCTTTGCTGAGGGCGGTTCTCACCTGGACATCTGAGATGACAGGGAGGTTACATTCAGCTGGGATAAGTATTTTTTCTTTTGGGGGTGAGGGAGGGGGAAATTTTCACCGAACCTGTCTGCCAGAATGTTGGCAATATCTGTGGGTTCAGTGTATTTTTTGTCATTGTGAACTAACTCTGAACATATCTGAGGGATTCCGCCCAGGTTTCTAACATAGCTGAAGAAGGCCTTGTGGTTATCTTTAGTGTCCATAGCAATTTTTCTCTCAGAGTTGGCCTTGGATGTTTTTATGAGAGAACGTTGCTTTCTACTAGTGCTGATCAGAGATGCCTTCTCTTTATGGGATTTTGCTCTGTCGTGCAGTAGCTTCCTTCTTTTGTTATACAATTTGTTTATGGCTGGGGTCCACCAGACAGGACACCTGCCTTGGTGGAGAGGGTCTTGGTTTTATTTGGGATTGCATGATCCATGCATTCTTGGAGATGTCCGTAGAAAGCATTTGTGAAGGATTCTGCATTGTGGGATGTGGTTTCCACTGTCCCAGTGGGCTTAAAGGATACCATCTCAGTTTTAAGAAGTGTAAAGTCGGCTTTTAAGAAGTTTTTCACTGTAGTCTTTTGTGTTGGAGGTGGAGGTGGGATATGTATATCCAGGGTGATTAGTTTGTGGTCAGATCTCACTAGTGAAGGGTATACTTCTGATGTGGAGCACTTTGTCCCCATGTTTGTGATGATCAGGTCTAGTATATTATCTCCACTTGTGGGAGAGGTGACTAACTGTTCCATTGCATTTGAATTTATGAATTCCAGAAACCTTTGGGCTAGAGTGTTTGGGCTAGAATAATGCACCCAGTCTATGTTAGGGTAGTTGAAGTCTCCCAATATGATGGTGTTTGGTGAGACATTCATATCCTCCAATGTCTTCAGGAAGGCTGAGTGGGGTTCTTGAGATTGGGAGGGTGGTCTGTAACATGCTACCAGTTGTATAGCAGTTTTGCCTACAGTTAGTTGCACCTGGATGGTCTCTGATGCTTCATGTGTTGCCACTAACCTGGAGGTGTGGGTGTCCTTGATAAATATGGACACTCCCCCTCCCTTTTTGGTTTGGCCCGAGTTTTGGGGCCAAAAAGCATAATATGAGGTATAGCCTGGTAGCGCTGGGGTGCTCTCAGGAGCCTTGAACCAGGTTTCAGTTACTGCACAGACATCGATGTCCTCCATACTGAGGAGTGCTTTGAGAGCCTGCATCTTGTGATTTAGACTTATGGCGTTGAGCAGCATTACCCTTAATTTTTTTCCATTTTTGTTTTCTAAGGAGGTGGGTTTGTCTTTTGAGCCTTGCCTAAAAAAGGCACTATGGGGGAGGCAAGAGCCTTAGCCAATATCCGGAAGCCCAGTGGTGACAGATGCAAGCCATCCCTTGCGAAGCAGCATGGCTTGTCCAGCATGTCATCCCAAGCAGACAGACATTAGATCCCCCTAGAATGACACCAGTATTTGAGCCAATTATTAAAGCTGGTCATCTTGTCTTTGTATTGTGGCATCATTCTTGGTGAGGGCAAGATGCTGCTCAGGGTCAGGGTCATACCAGCCTGGGCTACATAATCAGAGAGCTCATCTATGTCTCTTTTCGTGTAGTCCAGGGAGGTACGTCTCAGGTCATTCACCCCGACATGGACAATGATGGAGTCATATTTGTACTTGCTTTGGAGTGACCTGAGTGCGTGTGTTATGTGGCGGATCCTAGCTCCTGATAAGCAGCACACCGTTACCCTCTCCTTGTTCAGCCTGGTAAGCGGAACGTCAGTGTGTCTGACTATAGAGTCACCTGTTACTAGAGTCACCTATTACTAGTGTATCAGGCATGGTGTTTGGCCTTAAGGGCTGTGATTGTTTGACACACTGATTTATTGAAGTATGTGATGCATGTGTTATGTTTTGAGGTGGTGGATTTTTGGGTGTCTGCTTTGGGAGCCTCTGTTGTTTTGGTAAGTTTTTTGTTAGAACCTCCGAGTATATCTTTGTGTTTTTATGTGTTTGGTTTGCAGTTGTGGTAGGTCTATGTGGGACTGGGTTTGGTGTGTGTGTGGTTACCTTCTCCTCCTGTCTGGTCTTGTCAGTCCTGAGTTGAGAGAGTTCAGCCTCCAGTTTGGCTATATAGTTGCATCTCTCACATGTATTTGTGTTTGTTCGGAGGAGGAGAGGGTTGTTTGTGTACATGAGACAATTGTAGCATTGTCTCAAGATTCCCAGATTAACCAGCTGAACCGGAGAGGATGCCAGCAATCTACCACTCGACATGCTAGAATATTATAAGGGAGTGCTGTGCCTTTAAGGGAAGTGGGTACTCACAGGGAAGGTAGGTGGATGTAGTGCTTACTTTAGTTAGCGAGTGCTTACTTAGAAGAGAGGTTTTGAGAACAAGTGCTAGGCTTATAATAAAGTGATTAGACTAGATTATTATAAGAGTAGAGCTTTCTTAAGGGAAAATTTGAAGAGCAGACTTGGCGGAGCCAGAAAAAGTTTAACCTTGTTTAACCGGCGCTAAGAAACGCTCAGAGGCGGATTTTAAACAGGGAACTTCAAAAGAGCTAGAAATGGTCCAAAACATCCAATTACTACAAGCTCTTGTGCTGAGGTCACTCCTTCAGGGACAGATAGGCTGCTCAAGGCTCTCCACTCCCACTGGTGAGCAAAGAAACTTCCTTCTATCCAAGTAAGGCAATGGACACCACAGGAACTACACCACAGCCCAGAATACAGCAAAGCCTGTATACTGGTCTAAACTAGTCGAGGAGAGGCAGGAAAACAAGGATATTTTTTTTGTTTTTTTTATTTTTGAGATAGAAAGCATGCAGGAAACAGTAATAAATCAGTTACACAGGCTAGCACACTTTAGTGGGCAGCCTCAACAGTTAAATTAACAAACAAACAAACAACTTTCGACCAATTTTCGACTAAATGAAACTTTAAGTGCAGATAATATATAATGCAACAAACAGTTAAAAAACAGTTTAAGCTTGTTCAAGGTAAGCAAGAGAAGGTATTTCAGGTAGAAAAAACAGCAAAAATATGTAAATCAGGAATGTAGTCACTTTTCTCAGTTCTCTGCTGCTAGGACCACTCTGCAGGACCACGAGGAGCTGTTGCTGAGTAGTATAGTCAGAAAGAAATGCTCAGAGGTGGATTTTAAACAGGGAACTTCAAAAGAGCTAGAAATGGTCCAAAACAACCAATTACTACAAGCTCTTGTGCTGAGGTCACTCCTTCAGGGACAGATAGGCTGCTCAAGGCTCCCCACTCCCACTGGTGAGCAAAGAAACTTCCTTCTATCCAAGTAAGGCAATGGACACCACAGGAACTACACCACAGCCCAGAATACAGCAAAGCCTGTATACTGGTCTAAACTAGTCGAGGAGAGGCAGGAAAACAAGGAAATATTTTTTGTGTTTTTTTTATTTTTGAGATAGAAAGCATGCAGGAAACAGTAATAAATCAGTTACACAGGCTAGCACACTTTAGTGGGCAGCCTCAACAGTTAAATTAACAAACAAACAAACAACTTTTGACCAATTTTCGACTAAATGAAACTTTAAGTGCAGATAATATATAATGCAACAAACAGTTAAAAAAAAAACAGTTTAAGCTTGTTCAAGGTAAGCAAGAGAAGGTATTTCAGGTAAAAAACAGCAAAAAATACTTAAATCAGGAAAGTAGTCGCTTTTCTCAGTTCTCTGCTGCTAGGACCACTCTGCAGGACCACGAGGAGCTGTTGCTGAGTAGTATAGCCAGAAAGAAATGCTCAGAGGCGGATTTTAAACAGGGAACTTCAAAAGAGCTAGAAATGGTCCAAAACAACCAATTACTACAAGCTCTTGTGCTGAGGTCACTCCTTCAGGGACAGATAGGCTGCTCAAGGCTCTCCACTCCCAGTGGTGAACAAAGAAACTTGCTTCTATCCAAGTAAGGCAATGGACACCACAGGAACTACACCACAGCACAGAATACAGCAAAGTCTGTATACTGGTCTAAACTAGTCAAGGAGAGGCGGGAAAACAAGGATTTTTTTTTGTTTGTTTTTGAGATAGAAAGCACACAGAAATGCAGGAAACAGTAATAAATCAGTTACACAGGCTAGCACACTTTAGTGGGCAGCCTCAACAGTTAAATTAACAAACAAACAAACAACTTTCGACCAATTTTCGACTAAATGAAACTTTAAGTGCAGATAATATATAATGCAACAAACAGTTAAAAAACAGTTTAAGCTTGTTCAAGGTAAGTAAGAGAAGGTATTTCAGGTAAAAAACAGCAAAAAATACTTAAATCAGGAAAGTAGTCACTTTTCTCAGTTCTCTGCTGCTAGGACCACTCTGCAGGACCACGAGGAGCTGTTGCTGAGTAGTATAGCCAGAAAAAATGCTCAGAGGCGGATTTTAAACAGGGAACTTCAAAAGAGCTAGAAATGGTCCAAAACAACCAATTACTACAAGCTCTTGTGCTGAGGTCACTCCTTCAGGACAGATAGGCTGCTCAAGGCTCCCCACTCCCACTGGTGAGCAAAGAAACTTCCTTCTATCCAAGTAAGGCAATGGACACCACAGGAACTACACCACAGCCCAGAATACAGCAAAGCCTGTATACTGGTCTAAACTAGTCGAGGAGAGGCAGGAAAACAAGGATATTTTTTTGTTTTTGAGATAGAAAGCACACAGAAATGCAGGAAACAGTAATAAATCAGTTACACAGGCTAGCACACTTTAGTGGGCAGCCTCAACAGTTAAATTAACAAACAAACAACTTTCGACCAATTTTTGACTAAATGAAACTTTAAGTGCAGATAATATATAATGCAACAAACAGTTAAAAAAAACAGTTTAAGCTTGTTCAAGGTAAGCAAGAGAAGGTATTTCAGGTAAAAACAGCAAAAAATACTTAAATCAGGAAAGTAGTCGCTTTTCTCAGTTCTCTGCTGCTAGGACCACTCTGTAGGACCACGAGGAGCTGTTGCTGAGTAGTATAGCCCTGCAGACCAGGCTCATCAGGCTAATGGGGCAGTAGTTCCTGGGGTCTGTCATGGCTCCCCCTTTGTGGAGTGGGATATCCGTTGCGGTGCTCCATTCAGTGGGCACAAAGCCTGAGGTGAGGCTATGATTGAACATGGTACTTAGGTAGGGTGCCAGTTCATTCTGTAGTTCATGTAGAACGCAGCCTGGGATATTGTCAGGTCCCATGGATGCTGTGTTCTTGGCTTTGGAGAGTGTGTTTTTTACCTGTGCAGCCATGATTACAGGAACTTTGCATTCTTCCGGTATAGAGATGGGCCTTCTAGGGGGTGAGAGGGGGTTAAAGTTAGCACTGAACCTATCTGCCAGGATGTTGGCAATATCAGTTGGTTCTGTATATTTAGTGCTATTGTGCTGTAACTCAGAGCAGATCGGAGTGTTGCCATTGAGATTCTTGACATAGCTATAGAATGCTTTTTGGTTGACTTTAGAGTCAGTGGAAATTTTGTTTTCATAACTAGCTTTGGAGGATTTTATGAGGGATCTCAGCTTCTTACTGAGGTTGACTAGGGAGTTCCTCCAGTCATGGATTTTACTCTTTTTTGCAACAGTTTCTTTCTTCTGTTCTAGAGTTTGTTTATGGCAGAGGACCACCAGATTGGCTTCCTTTATTTGGAGGATAGCATCTTGGTTATATTAGGGATAGCATGATCCATGCACTCATGTAAGTGCTTATAAAGTGCATTTGTGTAGGATTCAGCAGTCGTACCTCTATTGTTCACCTGCATGGGTGTCATGAAGTTTGCCACTTCTGTCTTAAGAAGTGTGAAGTTGGCTTTGGAGAAGTTTTTTACGGTGGATTCCCTAATTGGGGGTGGGGTCAGGATGTGGATGTCTAGGGTGATTAGCTTGTGGTCGGATCTGACCAATGAAGAATTGACCTCTGGTGTGGAACACCAGTTGCCCATGTTGGTAATGACCAGGTCTAGGATATTGCTGCCCCTAGTTGGAGTGTGAATAAGTTGATCCAAGGCGTTGGAATTTATGAATTCCAGAAAACGTTGAGCAAAAGAGTTGGTACATGAGTAGTTTTCCCAGTTAATGGTTGGGTAGTTGAAATCACCCATTATTAGGGTGTTGGGGTGTACCCTAATACTTTCCAGTGTATCAAGAAATGAGGAGTGGGAATCCTGGGGCATGGTGGGGGGTCTGTAGCAAGCTACAATTTGGATTGCGGTCTTGCCCAGAGTTAGTTTCACTTGGATAATCTCGGATGCATTATGCTGTGCAACTAGCCTGGAGGTGTGGATATCCTTAATGAATATGGACACACCTCCACCTTTAGTGCTTCATTCTGGGTTAGGTGGCCAAAAGGTGTGGTGTGAATTATAGCCTATAGGAGTATGGAAAGAAAAGCATCTCTCAGATGATTGAAGAATAAGCATTCTAATGATATTATACAAGAACAAATAAGGTATTCACAACTGTGGGCACTATAGAGGTGTTGAACTCAGGTCACATTACATGAAAGTGCTAGAGAAAGTGATTGAGAAATTAATATGAAGAGCAATAGAAAGTAATGTTGATGATGGGCAGGGCAGTTTTGATTCAGATCAGAATGCAGCACAATTAACCCAAAGTTTGCAGTGAGACACAGTGAAGGATAAGCTAGAGATGAACACAGAGTCCATCTGGGAATTCCTAGGCTTGCAGAAAGCATATGACAGTATCCCATTAAAACTGATTTGGGCAGTCCTGTGATGGTTCAAAGTCCTCCAAACTCTACTAGAATTGAGCAGACTATATACATGGACCCAAAGACAAAAGCATGACCAGTATACAGACTAACAGAGGTGTTTTCAGAGGGAGTGGAGTTAAACAGGGTTCAACTTTTTTTCCCACTGCTGTTAATAAGAATGATGGACTACATTAGCAAACAAGCTGGAGGGAACAAAAAAGGCACATAGGATGAAAAGGAATACAGACTAGACAGTTGTCATGGCAGCAAATGATGGAATTCTGGAGATGCTGAAAATTGAGACAGTGTGGAAAATTTTGGAACATTTTAACAGCTTCAGGTGTCTGGCAGGGGTGGCTGAGGTGAAGGAAAGCCTGAGTGAGGGGGCCAAAGTAAAAATCAGTATCAGGGGGTAGTATATGACACAAGTAAGGTGTAGAAAAGAGTGGTGTGACCAGTACTTCTGTATAAGACAGTAATATGCACAGTGAAGGAGACAGCATCAAAGAGAGCAGATACAAGTAGTTTAGTCAGGAAACCAGAAGATGATTTGGTGAAGAAGAATTGGGAAAGACATGAAAAAGGCAAAAGGAAACAAGAACATCCACCAAAGAGATAGATATATTGGGGTCTATATTAAAAGACAGAGCATTCACAAACGCGAATACGACAACTGCGACACGTAAACGCCAAACAGCTGAAACAGCAAAATACATAAACATCAAAATACAGAACACCGAATGGATTTTCTTGGCCAGCAGGGTGTTTGTGGAGAAGAGGAAATATATCCTTTTCCCCACTGTAGTGCAATCTTGGAGTTGGTATATATAAGTGGGGGGGGGGTGCAGGAGGGACTTTTGCAGCCACCCTGCAAAAGTGTGTTTATTGAGGTATGTTTAAGTAAGTTTTACTTACCTGTATGGTACTGTTGTTTTCAGAAATGTGTTTGGCATTCCGTATTTCGATGTTTATGTGTTTCGCTGTTTCAGCAGTTCGGCATTTATGTGTCGCGGTTGTCATAATTGCGGTTGTGAACATTTGGTCTTTTAATATAGACCCGATAAATTCTGTAAGAGAAGACATAGAAAGATCAGTCACAGCCACTGAAGAAGGCAACAGAATGCCGTTGAATGAAGAGAGGTGGAACTAGTTAATGCAAAACTATGAACTGAAGGAGAAAATGAGAAAAGGGGAAAACTGATTATGATGATGATTTTGTTCAGTGAGATGTATTAGAAATTATTTTTTCATTGGAATATTTATCATGGTTTATAAATATATTTTGTTAAACTTATTTTTCTTCAGATTGCATTAGTATCTATACACATATATATATATATATATATATATATATATATATATATATATATATTCTTTTTTTTTTTTTGCTTAATTCTGTAGTTTCTGGGGTTGAGGAACTATACTTGTGGTGAAAGGAGGTTAATTTTAGAAATTATTATGCAGTTCCAAAAATCCTGGCTCAGTCAATGGCTACATGTCACTGAGTCTATATCATTTATAAAGAAAACAATATTTTGTATAAACAAACATTATATTGGGAAAGGGCATTTTTGTAGTACTATGTTGTGCTCACTTTTCAAAGTATTTCACTGTATGTTTAAATTATGTGATCAAAAGTCTTTCACAGTTTGTTTATTTGTTTCACATTTGGTAACCAGGTGAGTTCACTCATCCAATAAACCTTTTCAGACATGACCTGGGCATATGAATTTCATCTAAGAAAGTATCATAATTGTGATATGTACAATTTCTCTTTCATGAAGCACATTTGCAGTTTTTCATAACTGTTTATATAAAAAATGGTTCAGAGCAAGCAGAAGCATAACTATATGAGAGATCGCACCTCTGCCAGTTTAAATAAAAGTAAAGACTGCGAATTATACAATCAGCTCACCCATTACACCTTCCAATACGATCTACTATCCTTCAAACAGCATAGCTTTTGGGCTGGTAGGAGCACTTCTACAGCATTCTGGACACTTACTGATAACCTCCTCCTGGCTATGGACAAAGGCCTGCCTTTTCAATGAAACCATCTATATTGACCTCTTATTAGAGCTTTTAATCCTGTGGATCACAGCATTCTATTAGAGTACCTAACTGAAAATGGAATTATCCCAGATACAGTTCCAACGTTTAAAAGTTATCTTTCCAAAAGTACATCTCTGTTCAGTTTCAGAGCACTGTCTCTGCATCCACCCTCTCCTTAAAGGAGTCCCTCAGGGCTCCATTCTGGCTGCTTTTCTTTTCTTTCTCCCTTTTCATTAATAAACTGTCACTTGACCTCCCTTTCCTCTTTATTAATTTCTTTATGCTGATGACATGGTCTTATTTCAATCAAGCCTGGCATCTTCAGCCATAAAACAACAATTACAAGCTGACTTCTTTTCTCTTACCAAATTACTTAATAACAAAAGGCAAATCTGAATATTTGCAAAACTAAAGTAATGCTATTTGTTACACCCCATGGCAGAAAAACTCTAAAACACATCTTATCCACGACTGTCTTACAACATCAATGATCAAGTCATCTCCTTAAAATATCTTGATATATAGCTTGAGCCCACCCTGAATTTGCACCTTTACCTAGAACAAATACAGAAAAAAATTCATTTTCTCCTATTTTGCTCCTATAAAATTTACCCCTTTCTCTTGAGACTAACAAGGAATGCCACTGGCAAAGGCATTCTACCTGCCCAGCTTTAATATGGACTTACATCATCATTCAAGAAAAATGTTTTTTATAAAGAATAGGAAGAAAATAAAAAATGATAGTAATTAGTGTACTGAATGGATGGCTTGGAAAAGGGATTAATGATAAAAGTATATGTAATGAGATTATGAAATATATTTTTAAAAGAAAGGGAGAAAGGTAATTAAAAATGGAGTCCATTAACATTAACCAATACAGATTATAAAATTTCTATGACTATTTTCTAGAAAGGAATAAGTGAAAAATTAATGGAATTAGTTAACAAAGTGATATATGATATATAAAGATATGTTAATAATTGTGAAGGAAGTCGTAAAATGTATTATTAATATGAAAAGTAAGAATAGTTGTTTGTGATGCTGAAAAACATTAATTTGTTTATTTATTTATTTACATTTCTTAACCGGGTAGTGTCCGACTGGGCAAGTAGCCCATTTTCAGCGGAGACCTGAGGAGAAGATCTCCAGTACAGTGAACAGAAGAATGACAGCTATTAGATTATATACATAAATTAACAATGCATTTTAACACATTCACATGAACAGTACAATATAATGGAGTGAAAGAATATGAATACAATTCAACAAGTTAATAGTATGTACAGTTAGAAAGAGAGCAGTGTGCAAACTAACATACAAAGACCGTTCAGACAATGTCAATATGTGACCTGGAATTGTTTGTCAGAGTGAGGTGATAAACCCATTGTTTATTAAAAAGAAATTTAAAGGTTATAATATGGCATGAAGCAATGTTAGATATTTTAGGCGGGTCTATATTACAACATCGAAAACCCATATAATCGAACACCACAACACCGACACACATAGTACGGACCGCAAATATGCCAAACCCCCTAAACCGCGAATTTTCAAATCTCGAACCTTCATAGTCGGCCAACACCACCTTACCTTAACCCGCACCCTAACCCTAAGGTCTGTAACTATCGCACACTTACCCTGCAGACATATACCCAAACAAAACAAATAATCCACACACATACAGTTAACAAAACCCTACTTCTAACCCTACACTAAACCTTACATACATTACCTACCTATGCACTTACCTTAACTCGCACCTTAACCCTAAGGTCCGTAACTATTGCACACATACCTTACGGAGCTGTACCACAGATGGGCCAAATATGAGACTTCGACATTTTGTGTTTCACGGGTTTGAACGTTTGCCGTTACCGTAGTTCGCGCTATAAGTGTCGGTCTTGTGGTGTTCGTGGAAACGGGATTTTGATCTCGTAACATAGACCCATTTTAGGAAATATAGGTTTAGTAGCAAATTCATTAGAATTATAAATACTGTATATGATAACTCATGTTAAAGCAATAGTTAATGGAGAGTTTAGTAAATAAATTAAAATCAGTAAGGGAGTAAATCAAGGATGCACTTTGAGTGGCACTTTGATTTAGTGATGAATGTGGTTATTACTTAAGCTTATGGAAAATTAAAGAAGGATTTTTTTAAGGTATTGTGTAATTTCCAATTTATATGGCATACATAGATGGTTTGATTGTAATAGCAAATCTTAGGGGTTGGATAAAAGAAGCTTTTGTTGAAATGGAAAAATATGTGAATTTATTAGGACTAAAGCTTGATATTTGGAAGTGTTAGGGATAAAAATACCAGGAATATATTTCATGAAAGTAGATTTTAACTTGTTTGGAATAAACTTTGGTGGAAATAATGAAGTAAATAAACATACAAAATAGTATTAGAAGAAAGAAAGGGTAACCTAGAAGTTGATGAAGACTGAACTCTTAAGCTTCAGTTGCGTGAGGTTCAACCTATTGGTGATCAAAGTTCCTCTATAAGAAATCACTATTGGCATATTCTGTTAGTGTGTTCTGTTGCCATATTCTGTTGGCAGTGACATCCTTTTTGGAAGAATTTCTTTTGGTATGGGGCGGGGGGGTTGTCTCCCTGAAAAATACATTTAAAAAAGCATTTTTTCTGCTGTTTGTTTTTTTTTTGGCAAATGATGTTCAAGGGATTCTGATCCTTAGTGCATTCAGTTTTGTGCACTCAAAGTGGAAGCAGAAATAAAGGCTGCTACATTTTTGAATTATCCTATTTTGAAAAGGCATTTATTTTATTTTGCATTTGCTGACCAGGTTTGTCCAATTGAGCTGATAGCCCTTTTTCAGCAGAGGCCTGGGAGGAAAGCTCCACAGATTTACAATAAAAGTAATAAAATTTAGAAATTTAAAAAATAATAACAAGAACATTTTCAATTGCAACAATCAAATCATAAAAACTAATTAGAGTCAAGTTGCCATTTAATATAAGTTAGGTGTAGAAACAAATGAACAAACAAAAGAAATGAAGGAAGAAAAGGGCATACAGTAGGCTATCCTAAGAAAGGCAGATAGATTAAGGCAGTTGAGTGCAGTGGCATGACCAGTGACTTTTCAGGTATTCTTTGGTGACTGATTTAAATTCCTTGATTTTTTTGAGAGACCTAATTTCCAATGGCAGTTTGTTCCAGGTTATGGTAGTATAATAGCTACAGAGGTTGCGAACAATTTTGTTTTTGGGTTTATAGATTTGTAGCAAGTCTTGGTTTGAGTTTGGATAGTCCTAGAAGGAGTGTAGAAAGAGATTAGTGGAAATAGGTTGGGACAGTATGATGGTTGGTACAATATAGAGTGGATAATCTGAAGCTGAGAGAGGAGAAGTTGGTGGGGTAATTCTAGCCAGTTTAATTTTTTTAGAGAGATACAGTGATTAAATCTACAGTTTTGGTTTGCTGCAAATCTGGCCACTTTGTTTTAGGTAGTTTCTAACTTAGTTAGGGGAGAAGTTTGGAGGTTTGCGAGGATTTGAGAGCTACACAATAGGCTTGGTAGTAGGTATGAATGGGGGAGGGATACTTTAGCTTTGTTGGTGAGGAACCTTTTATTTCTGTATTAAAAACTAAGTTTTTGATGGATTTTCTTAATACAGTTATTAACATGCAAATCAAATTTTAGCTGGTCATCTATAAGGACACCTAAGAGTTTTGTGTTAGGTTCAACATCAATATGTGTGTTATTTAGAGAATCAATCAACATGTGGATTTAAGGGGAAGAAAAGTAAGAGTTTAGTTTTTTTAGGATTCAGAATTAGCTGGTTACTAGGGTGCCAGGTTTCAATTGAGTTAAAGGATGTCTGAGTAACAGAAATTAGGTTGTAGAGTGTGTCTGCAACGGTGATGACCATAGAGTCTTCAGCATATTGGACAAGGGATGACTGAGGGCAGGAGGTATAGAGTAGGTCAGTAAAGATATTGAAAAGTAATGGGCCAAGAATAGATCCTTGGGGAACACCCATTTTGACAGGAAGAGGGGTGGAGAGAGCAGTGAGCCACTGTCCTGATTGTAGTCCATAAGCAAGATAACGAGAAAACCAGGCAATTGTCATAGTAGTAGTAGAGAAATGAAGGTTATACAGTTTATTCAGAAACAGGAAGTGAGATACTGTATTAAATGCTTTGAAAAGATCCAGGAATAAGCATGAGACTAGTTTAATGTTATCTCTGTCAAGAGAAATAGTGTTGATGAAGGAAAGGAGGGCTGTAGTGGTACTGTGTTTAGGATGAAATCCATGTTGTATAGGGGTGAACAGATTTTCTTGGAGTAAGTGCTGCATGACTTGCTTTTGTGTGCATTGTTCTAATACTTTTCAGAGGGGTGAGAGGATAGCTATAGGTTTAAATTGCAGATTTCTGTGGAGTTCTCACCTTTGTGTATGGGTAGAGTATTGAATTCTTTCCAAATAGAGGGAAACTTTGACTCAGAGATGAAACAGTTTATCAGAATAGACAGATGAATAGCTAGAGAGTCTGCTGCTACCTGAAGGAAGTAGGAAGGTATGTTATTAACAGATATAGAGCAGGGTTGTAGTTTACAGAGTAGTGATCTAATATAGTTGGTAGGTATAGGTTTAAGAGAAAATGTGTTAGTAGGTTATAGACGAGGAGAGAGGTTGGGGGGATTTATAGTGTTAACATTGGAGGAGTCTGAACTTAACATCTTCCTAAAAAAATCAATGAAACAGGAATTGAAGATGGATGCAGTTTCTTGTGGTGTATTTGCGGGGTATGGGTTAGGAGATGAAAGGTTGCCAGGATGGAGTATTTGATTTTTGGAGTGCCAACATTTTTTAGGATTTGATCTTTGGGCAGAAGGTGGGTTATAATAGAAGCTTTTTTGTCTTTATTGATATGTTTTTTGTCAGGTTTTTAAGTTCTTTATATTTTTGTAAGTGGATGGGGAGCTTGGTTTGTACCCCTTTTTTCCACATTGTAGGTCTTGGTTTCATCAGGGTGCAGGTAGTATTACTTAGCCAGTGGGATATGTTTGATTTAACACGCACTGTGTGCAAAGGTGTCAGTGAGCTAAGAATATTTAGGAAGGTTGAGTTAAATGAGTGCATTGCTTTGTCTAGATGGAGTTGGGTCAGAAAAGGCCAGTTAATTTTGGAAAGGAGGAATTAAATGTTTCAGGATGGAAGTTGGATGGTTTGCAACATTGCATGTATCTATGTGGTCTGGAGACGTGAGGAAAGAATATTTGAACTTTTACTGGGGAGTGATCACTTAGGGAGTCAGGTAGAGTTACAGGATTATGATATTTGAGTGGGTCTGAGACTAATATCAAGTCAATAAGTGAGCCAGAGTTGTGAAATTTGTTAGCATGGGTGGGTGTAGAGATAAGTTGTGTAAAACCATACAAGTTGAGAGATAGGGTGGAGTTTGGAGAGCAGAGGGATGGCCAATTTATATTTAAGTCTCCAGTGAGGATGATTTCCTTATCTATGTGTTGAGAAAGGTAGGAGAATATATTTTCTAGTAAGGGAATGTTGCCTCCAGAGGGTATATAAATGTCAGCTATAGTGACTGTTAAATAATTGTTAAGTTTGAGGTTGGCAATCAGGATTTCAGCAGGTAGAAAGGATGGGATTGGTTTATCTAGAGATGTGAGAGTAAGATGGTTAGAGTAGGCAATGGCTACTCCTCCCCCTTTTTCTTTAGGCGGTCTAGTCTAAGTATATTGTGTCCTGAGAGAGAATGTCTGTATTGGGATTATGTGGTTTTAGCCATGTTTCTGTGAGGGTGATAATATCTGGGGGGGGTAATTTGACATCCAGCTATGGAATTCACTGACTTTGTTTAACACACTTCTAATATTCCAAGAAGCAAAACTGACCCGAAATGACCAGGTAGAAGCACAAAAAGCCATGCAAAAAAATCCACAAAGAGCTTGTAAAAATCAAAGACCACCAGCTGGATTAGCGGTAAAAGTTTATTCTTCATTTTTATCAAAATACTTCCTCAGAACAACTGACACTCAAAAATGACACACTTTTATACCATCACCATACATCAAACAATTAAACCCCATAATTTTTCAATCAAAGACCAAACCCATCTTAAGGTAACCTTTCCATTAAAACCATTGTCAGCCTATGCTAATATATAAAAACATGAATAAAAACTAAGTAAACATAATTAATTTACTTTAAGCCTTTTATTACTTAAAGAACATTTAATATTTATAACCTCACTCCTGGGGGTTTATCTGTATTTAATCTCATTTGCCATTTTGCCTCTTTCTTCTCAATTAATCCTTTGTAATCACCCCCTCTCCTATCCCTTAGCACCTGTTCAAGAATAGAAAATACTACTTTTTGCTCTTCTTGCACTCTAATGAATGCTTATATAAAGCATTCTTACAGTCCTTAGTCTCAGTAGAATGTACATGCTCTTCGATATGTTTAGTCAAGCTTCTAGTAGACATCCCTACATAAAAACTTTCACAATGGGAATATATGCTGTTATAAACTATCCCCTCCATGTTACAGGTATAAACACCTGGAACAGCTATTTTTTTATCTAGATGCTTTAAATTGACAAATGAGCCCTCCAGTATGTACCTACAAAATTAACAGGCTCCACACTTGTATATAGTCTTATTTTTATAGGATAACAGATTAGGTGAAATAGTTTTGTACGAATCATGTTGCAAATACCTCTTCAAGTTATAAGTGTTCCTATAAGTAAACTTTGGAATATCTCTCACAGTTTTACTAAGGTCAGAATTTAGGTGCATGACTGAAAGAGTCAGGCATGCAGATGGGGGAGGTAAACAGTCAGCAGCGTAAGTTTCAGCTGAGAAACAGAAGGAAAGCTGGTGCGAACATGGGCCATTAATTTCCTTGAATTCCTTGTAAGATGCCTCTTCCACAAGAGAATAAGGGGAGTGAGAGCCCTCATTATCTGAGGGCACCTATCCAGGTGAATTTGAGAAGAGTATGCTAAGGAATGATCATCTGAATTTTAAGGCCTTTTCCTCACCATTAATGAAAGTCTCCTCATTAATCTTCTGTGAAGTGGATGGAGGGACTGAAAAGGAAAAATGTTTAAGGGACATGATGGCCTTGAAACAACCCTGAGAAACATCAATAAACTCCTTCTCCCTAGGTCAGGGAAAGGGGGCATGCTTGGTCTTCTGCCATTTTTTTCTTGGGGATGATGTCCACATGGACCAAGCACAGATGCTCTGAACCCTGATGTACCTCAATCAGTGAACCTAGGAACACTTCCTATATGAATATCTGATATGCCTTCCAGACCCTCTGAAATAGTAATCTGGGATTACTTAGGACTTGCAGTCCTCAGGTGCCAGTGGGGTCATCTTAGAGGGCATCTAAGGAATAGTCAGACATGCCACAGATTCTGCTACCTCTGTGGATATGTCAGAATTTAACTGGACAGACTGAACATCAGACCTAGGCCTATTGAATTTTTCTTTGGAGTGGACAGTACATCAGGAGTGGAGGGATCCGCCATCTTAGAATGGGCTAACCACTTCAGACATTGGGTTTCTAGGAATGCATTAAGCAACAACAAATGGGAACCCAAGGTCTTGGATAAGTCTCACTGGCAGATAGAACACGATTTGTAGTCATGCACTGCTGTGTGAAAGCGTTCATATTATCATTTGTGTTTGGTCTCTTTTTATTAAAATAGCGTGCTAAAGCCTTGTCTCTGGGACTCCTTTGTTTTTACTTAGCATACTGTTGGCTTTTTGGATTCCCAACTTAGCCTGTTGGAGGTATTTTGGACTTTTGATTTCCTAATTATATTTAATAGACTTGGTTCTTGGACAAGTTAAAACATTTGAGATGGACACTTGGAAAGAATACTACAGCACTTTTTATATGCCAGTCATCATTTAAAAATGTTTATAGCAAGTAAACTGTTTTCTTGTTGGCGATAAATGTTCCATGGAGAAAGTTTGCTACTATGTACAATGAAAAAGGTAGTGCACTACATGTTGATGTTTTACATTTTCTGATAGTCCATGTCCTGAGCATGTTAAATGTGTCAGAAATGTCAAATGACCTGGTTTGTTCTGCAACTACTAAGGAAAGTTTATTTTAAAACATTAAGAATAAAACAAAGTCATTCTGCTTTAAACCAGCCTGTTAGTACTAGAACTTTTCTCCAACAGGGATTTTACCGTGTGACACTTCTGACATTTATGAGATTTATCATAGGTTTATAGGTTCATAGGTATATACTAGGCTAATGACCACAGGGGCCTTTACAAGCCCAGCCATGCAACCCAAATATATCCCTTGGGTTATTATGTCTTAGAGGTTATTTAAAGAGGTCTTGTTAATTAGGGCATGATGTAATGGCTGCCTCTGCCTATCAGAGACATACATATCAGACCAGGGGTGGATTTCCGATTTCCCATCCACTGGTCCAGTTGCAGTTGAATATGGTTAGGGAAGTGCTCTGCTTCACATGGATGGTAGGCCTTTTCCAGAGAATGGGTATTCTTTGAGATACTTACTTCCATCATGTCCTATTTAAGTTGCAAGCAAAGTTAAAATCCTTAGATCTAGTAGTTCTGATGCTGTTCATTTTGTGGCTATGCAAAAGGTCTATGAGATCAGGATACAAGGATACCCTGTTTGCCAAGCATAGATTGCCTTTCTGAAGCCTGTAGGAAACATAGTATAGAGATAGGGCTTTGAGGCACTCTGCATAGCACATTGCGTTTATGCCCTGTATTCTTTTTTTAGGAGGCTGACATGATGATTAAGGTGCTTACCTTACGGACACAAGATGCAAGGTTTGATTCTCACATGGAGTAATTGGATAGCCTTAAAATGGCTCCCAAGGGCAGTTAGCCTAGTACTAATCTGTGAACCTATGAACCTCTGTGGCCATTCCAGTTGTTACATTTGCCTGGTTAGGTACATACTGAAGGAGGCATTATATTTAATGATGGGTATGTTGACGGCTGAGTACAGTGGCATGATGACTTCTTTGGATTTAGATGCCAAGCCCTTATTTATATGTAGAGTAACACAGAATTTTTTCTTACTACTTTAGACATGCTGGTCGAAAGCCAGGTCTCCAAATCCCTGTCTACTATGCCCATGTCTGCTTTTAGGGCTGTTTTATCAATGAGCTAGTTTCCCAAGGTAACAACTTCCCAAAACTTAATGCTAAATAGCTCTTAGCATTAGATTTTAAACTGTGGCTTTGGCACTAGTCATTTATCTGTGTTAGACATTCTTGTATGATGTTTCAGTGAATGCTCCTAGCAATCAATCATCTGCAAACTTCATAAGCCATAGGCCTTTCACATTGGCCTTGACTTCCAAAAAATTGATGCCAATGTGGAGCGGACACAGCACATAGCCCTTTGGGATTCCACTGGTGACCAGCGTATTTGTGGAGGGGTCTCTTCACTCCTAATTTCCTGGCTCCTGTCTTTGAGCCAGCTGGATATCCAGTGCATAACACAGAGATTTATGCAGAATTCTTTGAGTTTATTTGCAATGCCCAATTGGGTATTGTATGAAATGCCTTAGCTAGGTCAAGGCAGGCAGTGTGCATTATTTTGTTCCCATCCATTGCCTTGGTGACCTTCTCACAGAAGTTCACAAGGCTCAGCAGGCATGACCTGCCTTTGACAAAACCAAACGCAATTCAGTCCAGTGTCTTCAGGTTTCCTATGCCATTGTTAATCATTTCCATGATAATTCTTTCATGGCTTTACATATAAGAATAGTTAAATTAATTGGTTTGTAGTGCTCAGAAACCATTGATGGTCCTCCTTACTGTAGATGGATGGCCGTTGTAGTTTCCCATTCATGTGCCATGAAGTCTGTGTGGAGGCTGTGGTTAAATAATGACTCCATTGGCCCTGATAGGTCATATTTTGAGCTATTTAGGTTGCATCCTGGGATATTATCAGGGTCATTTGAAACTGTATTCTTGTCCTTAGAACAGGGTTCTGTTAGATGGTATTTCCTGGATGGTGGCTGGGGGTGAGAGGGGGATGAAGTCTGAGCTGAATTTGTTAGTCAAAAGATTTCTTCTGTCTCACAGTTCTGTGAACATGGCTCCATTTACCAACAGTTCGGCACACTGTTGTGTGCTGCCTTTGAGTTTTCAGACACAGCGTAAGAAGGCCTTATTGTTGTCCTTGGCTATGTTTTCCTCAAAATTTGCTTTGTTGGACTTAATTAGCCATCTTAGTTAAACATTCAGTTTGATGAGAGAGTTTTTCTCATTTTTTTGGTGTTGTACTTTCTTATTTTAGCAATGACTTTTTTCTTTTGTTGTACAACCTGTTTAATTTTGGGTTCCATCAGGGTGGTTTATTTTTTGAATTACTTTTGGGCATACTTCTGGTAGGTTCATCAGCCTCAGTGCAATCACTGACATGATTTGTAGATCTTCTGTGAATAATTCTGCATAGGCTGCTGTGTCATCTGGGTTTGGAGGTGCCTACAATTGTGACAGGTCATCACTTAATAAAAGGTAGTTTGCCTTGAAGTAATTTTTAACTGTTACAGGGTTTACTGATGTTACAGAACTGATCCTTATGTTAAACAAAACTGCTTTGCGGTCTGACCTTACTACAGGGGTGGTTTGTGCTATTGGGCTGCAGGACTGCAGCCCCCCCCCCCAGCTGCAAAACAAAAAATAAAATAAAATAAAACGTAAAATAAAAGAAAATGAAAAAATAAAACCAAACGCGAGTCGCAGAACATCGCGCATGCACACTCACAGCATTTCCCAATATCCGGACTGCTGGTGAACCAGTCTGGAGCATGCGCACAGAATCCAGACTGTCTGACCATCAGTCTGGATTAGGATAACAGCATTCGGCAGCAATATCCCAGAAGTCTATGCAGTTACAACTGCATAGACTGGAAGGGGATCGGACTGCAACATCCACAAGCTGGGTAGCACCCAGCTTGATCTGCTCTCGTGGGAAGGACTTGCTCTCAGTGCGGGCTAAGGACATTAGGGGAAGGAAGGGCTTGCTCTCATTAGGAATATTTGGGCTTATCTCCGTTTTATTGACTTTAAGTTATAGAACTGTAGTGTGTGTGCGTGTGTGTGTGTGTGTGTGTGTGTGTGTGTGTGTGTGTGTGTGTGTGTGTGTGTGTGTGTGTGTTTGCAGAAGGAAATTGTCCATTTTTTCTCCTTCAGGAGTCAAGTTTTTGTTTGAAGATGGCTCTTAATTTCCTGACTTCACTACTTCAAAGTGAATGTGTTATGATGGGACAGTTTGTATCTGAAATGCAAAGATGGTACTGAGAAAAGAAGTAAGGGTGGAACTTTTCTAGTCCATTAAAAGGCATTAAATCATGTTTTCCTATATCTTTTTTTAAAGAGTGAATAAATACTTTGGACTGTATTCCAGGTAAGGTGATGGGGGTCTAAACAGTGATGGGCACTGAACATACATGAACTCACTAAAAAAGCATGATACAGAACATACTGGACCTGAATGTAAATGGACATTTATAGCAGCAGTAAATACAGAGGAAAAGTAGTAATCCAACTGTTCCTTTTTTGCCATTAAATCTTATACTGTCATGTACTGTTTGGGCTTATACCAGTTAAAGTATTGGCAAGCAGTAATATATTGCAATGACAACAATCTCCTGGGAAAGGCAGGTGCTTTAGGGGATATGCAGGAAATCCACAAAAGCAACAGGAACAAAATTAAACAGCTAGCAAGTTTATCAATTACTTTCATGGCATTCCTATTATTAGGAGCCTGAAAAGCTTCATTAATACAGCAGGTTAGAGATCCTTTCTGGTTGAATAGATATTGTAAAAGGACTTTTCATTTTTAATTCACATCAGGGTCCTTCCTGGCTAGTGGGACCTCCCCTCTGTAAATGAATTAATTCCATTATTACAGCAGTGGGGATGAGAATAAAATAGGATAATATGTGTGTGTGTGTGTGTGTGTGTGTGTGTGTGTGTGTGTGTGTGTGTGTGTGTGTGTGTGTGTGTTTTTGTGTATGTGTATGTGTGAGAGACAGTGTGTGTGTGTGTGTGTGTGTGTGTGTGTGTGTGTGTGTGTGTGTGTGTGTGTGTGTGTGTGTATGTGTGTGTGTGTGTGTGTGTGCAGAAGGAAATTGTCCAGTTTTTCTCCTTCAGGAGTCAAGTTTTTGTTTGAAGATGGCTCTTAATTTCCTGACTACACTACTTCAAAGCCTCCTGACAGGGCTGCTTGCCTGGGGATACTGCTTGCCTGGGGATACCTATCAAGCAAACCTTGGGCCTAGGTGGCAAGAGCCTGAATTCCCGACCCACCACCATTTGTAAAAAAATGTGCAGATTTTTGCCTCATATTTGTTCTGTTCTGTACCTCATAAAATTTGTGGTTTCTGTATTTTTCTGTCTTTACACAGTCAGTAGTGCAGTGGTGCAGTGTTGCCTGACACCTACAGGTTCTCTGGTTTGATTCTTGGCTGGGGTGCCTTCTGTATGGAGTCTGCATGTCTTCCCTGTGTTTGTGGGGGTTTCTTCTGGCTGATCTGGTGTCCTCCCATCTTACAAAGGCATGTGTCTGGAGTGTTTCTCCCTGGGCCTCTGCTGAAAATTGGCTTTTGTTCCAAGTCAGACTTTTCTAGTTAACTAATGTTAAATAAATAAAAATGACAAGCATTTGAATTTCAGACTTCATATTCTTCAGAAAACACATGGTAACAAAAAACATTTTATTCTAGCAATTAAGTTTATAAAATGTATATTTGAAATGTGTCCCTGTTTTGGGACTTTATTCCCCCATTATTGGCTTCGTCCAGGTTTTTTGCGCTAAGGTTGAGATCTATGGTAAGAACTCAATTCACTGAATATGTTTGGGGGCTGTATTTCCCCATTACTGGCTTTGTCCAGGTGTTTTTTGCTAAGAGGTTGAGAGCTATGGTGAGAACTGAATTCACTGAATATGTTTGGGGGCTGTATTCCCCCATTATTAGCTTTGTTCAGGTGTTTTGTGCTAAGAGGTTGAAAGCTATGGTGAGAACTGAATTCACTAAATGGTAGCCATTTAAGTTTCAGTCTTCCTCTCTTTCATAAAACAGCTGATTTGGTATAGTGGTATGCTACTCTGACGGTTTTGCCCAAGGTCCTGGTTCCAAAACTTGGCAATGAAATGTATGACGGTAACACAGCATTTTATTCTAGCAACTTTCCAACATTATACAAGCAATGTTTAAAATGTGCCACTGGTTTTTGGGAATTTGTCCCCCCCCAATAAATTTTGGCTTTTTCCAGATTTCTTGTGCTGCAAAGTTCAGAGATACAGCTGAGTGTTGAGTGGATTTTACAAGGAGCTGAGAGCTGCAGGGGAGCAAAAGTTTAGTGCTGCTTATGCAGAATCTGCTTGCATTGTTAATAGCACAACAAGTAGTGTTATTGCTTTTGATGCAGATGGCTGTGGGTTCTACTCCCCCAGTAGGTAGATGCATTGCTAATACTGTACTGTGTTGCAAAAGGGGTGGCTGATGTAATCCTTTTTGGTGAAGATACCTAGTAACTATGAACCTGTTATCAATTTGCCATCCGTTCCCTATTGCAATATTACTAGCTTATCATTTTTTTAGTGTAAGATAGGCAAATTTATTCCTCAAGGGCAACAGCCACTTTATTTGTAGATGAAACAATGAAATTAAATATAAAGTTGTTTGCTAGCAGCAACCTCTTCATTAGTGACAGATCTCTTTAATGTGGAATTATTTAGTTGACTTTTACTACAGAGATTGTGCATATTTACTGATACTGGTGGACTGTAGAAGTTTGAGTAGACTCTTATGATGGAAATGTTTTGAACTGAGCAGTTTTGTCAATATTGGTGCATGCATTTTGTTTTATTGTTTACTGGAAAAATGTTCAAAACAAATTTAAAACACCCTCTAAAACTGTACTGTATTGTACATGGAATATAATTTAATACAGTCAGGAAGGTGTATCAAAGAGCATGTGTATGTTCCGTGTGCAAGGGGCCTGTGATTTGAAAACAGCCCAAAGTTAATCTTTATCTGCCACTGGCAAACCATATTTTCTTTGAATGTGGGTTTCAATGCTGTTTCAATGAATGTGAGTTTTAAGGGCAGAGAAGTTTTAATGCTAAGTCTGTTTTCATTGTGAGACTGCATTGCTTTGTTTAGAATATATCTGTTAGTTTTTGTGCTGTAAAATGCAAAATAAAGCTTTCAAATATAGTCCAAATCATCGCAGAAGTAAAGCAGTATGCACATTGGTGTTTATGGTAAATGGGGTGAAATAGCCAAGTAATGGTTCATTGGAATGGCTGCAAGGGGGAGGCTCCACTCGACCATGTTTTGTGAGGGGGGAGGGTGACAAACTCAAAGACAGCCCCGGCTGAACTATACCTCTCAACTGCCCAGATTTTTACAGAATAAATAGATTTTTGCTTCTTATTTTTGGTTTGTTCCTCAATAAATTTGTGATTTTCTGGCAAATCATTTAGGAATTAAGTCTCTAAATAATGAAAGCACTGAGTTTAAGACTTCATATCCTTCAGAAAAATGCATGCTAAAGCAAGATCTGTTATTTTATCAACTGTCTCAGTTTATACAAGAGTAATTTTTAGTACTGTTTATATGTTCGCTCAATATATTTGGCCTTGTCCAGATTTCCTGCAGGGAAAGCCACCACCCTGGAGGGTGGCCTAATGGTTAAAGTGTTTATCTTGCAAACACAAGGTGCAGTCTTTGAGTCTCACAAGGGATAATTGGCTATGCTTAAAATGTCTCGCAAGGACAGTTAGCCTAGTACTAACCTATGAACAGATTGAGAGGTACGTGCAAATAAATTGCTTTATAGAATTCGGCATATCCAAACCTCTCAACTGTCTCTGATTTTGGCTCAAAATGTTGCTCTTCCCCTAATAATCCGTCCACAAAATGGCAATTTTTAAAGAAAACGGGGAGGCTTTACAATTAATAAATAACTGTAATAATCAGAGTTATAGCTTACTTTTATTTCAGAAATGCATGTAGATTCTTATATGTTTGTCAGCTGCTCAAGTTAGTAGTACCGATATTAAAAAAGTGTCCCTTCTTTGACAGGGTCCCAGCTGTATTGTGTGGCTATTTTATATTTTTACATCATATTTTAGGTCCGTTTTTCATAAAATTGTTTTTTGGCAAATTAGTGGCAAATCATTAAAGATTGAAGTTAGAAAATAATGACAAACATTTGAGTTTCAGATTTCATACCCTTCAGAAAATTCATACTAATGCAAGACCTACTATTCTCTTTCTAAGTTTATAAGAGCAATATTTAAAAATTGTCCTTATTTTTGTCCCTTTGTCCCACTTCTATGTATGGCTTTGTCCAGATTTCTTGCTCTGAGGTTGAGAAGTATGACAAATGTGTCAGAGCCATCATGGTCAGCCAGAGACATTTCAAACTGTGACATACTTGTTGCACCCCACTCCCCCATGTAGTGACTCTGGATATGTCCAAGCAAGGCAAGGAGCAGTTATGCAGTGTAAGTGTGCAGAGTATCCCCCATCCAAGGGAGACACAAGTACTACAGTGGCTTTTCATCTGTCCTTGATTTTGCAGAATGTTCTGGTTTCTGTCATATTTGTATACTGTTGATTTATGCTTATTATTATTCAGAAAGTGCCTGTTGCTCTGTGTTTAAGTAGCAATGCTTTAATGACCATCAGGTAAGCTTGTCTGAGATTGTAAGATGCGAGTAAGCTTAAAGAACTGCCAACATAGAAAGCCTTTCTGTTGTTGCCATGCAGAGAATACTTACATAACTAGATAACGTATAAGCCTTGGGTATTGAAATGCATATGACAGTATTTGTAATAAAGGACAGAATTACATTATTTTAAGAAGCTCATTACATTTGTTGGAGACTTGAAATCATCTTTGCTGGCTTTACCTGTAAACTAAACAGAATGTCAATCTATCGTGTGTGGTCCATAACTTGTGCAGTAATCCTTTTAAGCAATGTATCTTGAGCTTGTTTCTTGTTTGATTTTCATTTTATACTTTGGTCATGTTTTCTCCATGAAATAAGTAGATAGTTGTTGTCAGGCAGCAGGTCTTTTTTGGATACGAAACATTTTTACAAGTGGGGGTATCACAGAGACTGCTACTTTCAGCAAGTTACTTGGTACTTTAATAAAGCTGAATATAAATTATAATTAGAATTGCAAGTGTAAGGAGAAGTGGTTTGAGTTGAGTGCTGCTTGTTTTTCTTATACTTGATTTTGACTGGCATTCCAGTATATATTTGAAAAGTAATTTATTTTTTCATGCCTTTTTGTTTCCATCTAGATATTAAGTAAGCTGTCATGCAGCCAATGCATTGAAATATTTTTTTCTTCTACACTTCATTTTGTCTTGATTGGACTCTCATAATGACGATTTGGCACCCAGTGCAGCGTATTTAATTAAAGTTACAGTTTTTGTGGTTTTGAGCATAGCTCCTCCCCTTTCTAGTTGGCCGCACCCCTTCCCATTGACCCCACCCATTCAGCAGTCTCTTGCAGCCCCCCTGTGCTTTGAAGTCACCAGCCACCACTGCCTTACTAGAGAGAATACAGCACTGGGGAAGGGGGAGGTTCAGAGTTTTCCCATATTTGTGACTACCAGGTCCAATGTGTTTGTACTTTCAGTAGTCTTATGTACAAGATGGTCCAGGGTGTTTGTGTTTACAAAGTCTAGGAATATCTGCACCTGCAAATGTGTGGTCATGTAGAAGTCATAGTTTATAGAAGGATCATGAAAGTCCCCCATGACTATGGAATTTGGTTGAATGGTGAGAGTGTCTAATAGGTCTGAGTATGAGCTATGGGTTTCATGGGATGTTGACTGTGATCTATAGCTTGCTAGGATATGGATTGGGACTTTGTCCATGATAATCTGGATGTGGAAGAACTTCAGTGTGTCTTTCTGTTTAACCAACCTAGAGGTATGCCTGTTATTGATGTAGATTAATGCAACTGTACCTTTATTCCATGTCTTTCCATTTGCTGGTCTAAATGTTTGGAAAGCACTGAAGCTATGTACTGCTGGGATACTGTCTGCAGGTTTAAACCTTGTCTTGGTAACTGCTTAGACGTCCACATTCTCCAAGGTGAGGAGAGCTTGGAGGGAGTAGAGCTTCTTGTTTTGACGCCTGGTACTGAACAGTAACACCTTTAGCTTTCCTTTACTAGATTTTGCTATGTTGGAAGCTTTGTCAATTCATTGCTTAAAAAAGGCTCTGTGGGGAAGGGCAATGTTTTAGCCAGTACTGAAAAGCCTAGAGGGGACAGATGCAGACCATGCTTGAGAAAGCAATGTGGTTTGTTAACCATGTTTTCTCACACTGACCCATACGGTATCCACTAGAATGTCACCAAAAACAAAGCCAGTTATTAAAGACAATCATTGTTGGGGATTTGCAGAACTGATGTCATTAAATACTGAAACACTTCTCACAGACTGTATTAGCATACTCAACAGCTGGAAGTGCTTATTACTACCTTTTTATGAAAATTAATGTTATCAGAATGGTTCCTTTGCCCAAGTTCATTGTATTATTTTATTTATTTGAATTTGTTAATGTGATACTAATTATAAGTGACTGATTTCAGACAAACAGATAGATTTAAATGTAAAACAATTTTAACAGAAGAAAAATATTTCTCATTCCAATACACACACGCACACACACACACACACATATATATATATATATATATATATATATATATATATATATATATATATAGATATAGATATAGATATATGTGTGTGTGTGTGTGTATTACGCAAGTTAAAAACAGGGTGTATAGACAGTAAATAACCAAATAAAGGCACTCAGTTGTAAGTCTTTAGTGTTATGCTGCCATAATGACATAACAGGCAAGAATGAAGTCAACAGTGATATTGTTAGAGCAGTGGCTTAGAAAGCAAGAGAGCATTTTAATTGTTTAATTGTCTGTTCATAGGTTCATAGGCTCATAGGTTGGTACTAAGCTATCGGCCCTAGGGCCTATACAAGCCTAGCCATAACAACTCCCTGGCTATTTATTCCCATGCTATTTACTTCCCTGGACCCCTGTCTAGCAGGGTGAATGACGTGATCCCTGGGATGAATTTCCTTTCTCCCATCCAATCATCAAGGTTCCTTTTCAAGTGGGCCAAAGAGGCGCTCTGCTTGACATGTATGGGCCGTCTATTCCAGTGTCTGGGGAGTCTCTGGGTCAGGAACCTATCCCTCCAACATGTTTTGTTCATTGTGATGACAAGGTTTAGATCCCTGGAGCATGTGGGTCTGAGGGATTGGGATTTCTTTAAGTGTAACATATCCAACAGCTCTGGGTATGACATGGCCTTGTATGTTAAGCAGAGATCGCCTCGGAGTAGATGATATGCAACAGAGTATAGCTGGAGTTTTTTAATGCGGTCAGCATAGGGCTTTAGGTTTGTGATTCTTTTAGTGAGGTATTTCTGCGGCCTTTCCAGTTGTTGCAGATGTCTTGAGAGGTACATACCAAAAGGGGCGTTGTATTCTATAATGGGTCTAATGAGGGATGAGTACAGTGGGACAATGACCTCCTTTTTTCTGGATGAAAAGCCCTTAGTGATGAGGTGTGCCACATAGAAGGATTTCCTGACTGTTGTTGTGATGTCGTTATTGAAGGTGAAACCACTGTCCACCTGTGTCCCTAAGTCTCTTATCACACTTTCGGTGTTTAGTGTACTGCCACCTATGTGGTAATTTATGGGTACATGTTTTTTCCCAAAGGGGATAACTATACATTTCTTGGCATTGAGCTTGAGCCCATGGCTCTGGTACCAAGCAAATGTTTCTGTAAGGCCCTTTTATTATTATTCAGACAAGAAAGTTTGCTATTATATACAGTGAAATATGTGAAGGTTTTACATTCTTTAATAGTCCATGCTATAAGGATGTTAAATATCTGTTAAAAATAGCTAATGATCCATTTTTGTTCATCAACAATAATGGAACATTTACTTAAGACAATAACTAAATAAATAATAAAACAACAAAAGTGTACAAAACATAGTTATTGCTTCTTTTGGGAAGGCAGAACACCACAAGTGCCCAGGAACATAGCGACTTTGTGACAGTAGCTCTGCCAAACATTTAGCATACTTGTTTTCAGTATTACTTGCTCCAGTAGAGCAAGCATTCTTTCTTCATGAGGTCATACAGGTGGCATCTGTTGTGTAGGCTATGAATGAACAACTCAAAAGCAGTTCTTTTCTTGTTAAAAATAGGGTGTGGGATCCAGGAGGGCTCAAACAGTTTGTCTGGTAAAACTTTTTATGGTCACTTACACTTAACATTTGGGATCATGTATGAGGATCAAGTAATTCAGAAACTGATTCATCTCCTTTCTTATGTCAGGATTGTTTAGGTCATGGTACTGTGTTTTTGGCAGGGAATTTTATTAAAGTCCAGCACTAGATTTCCTTATTTTACTGTGTTCATGATAAGTATATGGGAATGGAAATTACATTTTGGCAAGATCTCTAGTTAGGAGTGATCTACTGCAACAGTATTGCAAAAATAGATTTGCTAATACTAGCACTGATCCATTCTTTTCTGACTTAAATGAACAACAAGCAGCTCCCAGCACTGAATTAATTTGCTTTTGATGGCTTGCAATGTGCCAGTCTAAAGATATGTCTACAAATCTGAAAGAAACTGAATTACAGTGATGGGCTACAAGTCTGCTAAGCATGGGTGGGTTATGGCTCTAAACAGTTTAAAAGATCTTTTGTTTGGCCTTGATACTTTCATTATCCTACTAGAAGATAATAAATATGTGTCAGTGTACAATGGTCACACTTAAGGAAAGGAGAATGACTATTGCGGATACCTGTTGATAGTGTAAACATTGTGTTACAGACTTAAGGTAATGTCCATTTAGCTAGTAGTACAGAAGTCAAGGCTGTTTCTTGGGTGTCTGAACCACTTAACTTTGCTGTAGTATCCTGAATTATGTTTTTTCAGTACTAAACATTCCAATTCGATGGCATTCCCAAAATGTAGGGTTTAGCTTAAAGGTCTGTTTAGTATGACTTATGCATTTTTGTTTTCTTTGCTTTTGTTTTTGTTCCTTGCTGCCACTGACATATGGCACCACTACATTCAGCTCCTGTATTGTCCTATCCTTACACTCCCCATAATCATAGTCACCCCCCCTAGACGTAACCCATGCTGGAAGGGTCATCTTTCTGGTAGAGAAAGTACACATGGAGATATAACTACTTCCATCATATGCAGGATCAAGGGGAGGGAGCCATCATATGTACAATGAGAGGGGGCCATGCCAGGAGAGCTGCCATTATACCATAGCTTGTAGAGCTTCTTCTCCTTTAAGATATGCTTCCCATTGGCATGCAGGGCTGATATCCTCCTGTTGGCACACAATAATGTCACAAGATTACTACTCCAACTTACATGCTGACATGTCCCACCTACAGCAAACCAGATGTGTCTCCTTTATCCACTTTGCTCTCCCACCTGGAAGAGCTGAGTAGGCTGATACCTCATAATTCCACTTCCACCAGCGCCAAGAGGTGCACGAGCTATTAGTCGAACTTATTCCACTTGGGACATAGTCAGGACTTTAACCCTCTGTGCCACAGAAATAGCTTGACTTTTGGTGTTATAAATAAGGCATTGAAGTCATACTCTAAGAACCTGGTAAACATTTTGCACTGTATGAAAATAAATGCTGGAGTTGTCTTTAAAATACATAAACAAGCAGACCAGTTTAAATACTGCTGCCTAATACTCCTGGATGGCACTGCATTCCCTGTGTAAAAGATTGCTAATTGTAAGACGATTTCTTCTTCCTTTGAAGTTTTAAGAATGTGATTAAAATAGGGTTCTTTGGTTAATCCATTCTTAAGTTCAGCTGTATGGATTCAACTAGTTGTTTGTTACCTTTTTCTCCTCTTACTTCGATATCACACTTATGCAATTAGCCTCCTCAGTGTTTTTTAAATGTCAGATATACTGTACATGTTTAACGTTTTGAATATTAAATAAAATTTGGAAAAAATAATGCTCCACAGAATTAGATGATAGTTACCAATTGAACAAAATTTCTTGAAAATATGACAATATGACAGCAGGTTACAGGCCAGAAAGATTTTAACTGGCAATAAGCACTGATTCCAGTTTTGATAATAATCTGAAGAAAAAAGCCCGACATTGAAATCACCCAATCCTGAAAACTGCCACACTGCCACTATCATGAATTTGAAAGTCTCTTAGCAATAGATGACATAGTTCTAGTTAGTAAGCACCAACTGATCATCTAAACAAATGATTAGACAGCCCAGAAAGTAAAAAGAAGAATATTCCTGGTTCATCCAAGAAGGAATGAGTCCTATATGTGGGTCTCAAATACAGAAAACTGTTCAAACTGCATAACCATGTATTGGTTAACAAAATGGTAAGCTGTGGATGGATGAATGAATCAAGCTGGCACTCTCTCCTTAGCAGGGAAGGCACACTTTAGTTCAAATTTCCAAACAATAAGAGGAAAAGTACTGCACTCACTAAAAATAAGCATCCAAAGAGAGATCGTCTCCCTCCAAGCAGGGTGGCAGACTCCATATTTTTAGCCTCCAAGCAGTACAGAGATGAGGAAAGCTAACTTACAAAGCAATAGTAGCTAATGGAAAGTCTCTGAGGCAGCTCTTCATATGAATCGCATATCACAAGACTTCATCTTACCCAGGCCCAAAGAACCAAGCCATTTTTTTTTGCTCAGCTGAGAAAGTGTTCACTGATGAAACATTTTGGAAATATTAGCAATTAATTTTGGAATGATTATGAATATGCAGAAGCATTCTCTTTCACATTTTCAGTGTATATGCTTAAAACTGTGTGCATTGGAAAAGGACTGGGGTGAAAATGGAACAAATGAAGCACATTTTATAATCTAAAATTAGTATTAAATGTTTTAAAGGAATTTTGAAGAATCTGCT
>NC_056735.1:1682144760-1682209760 GCF_019279795.1 Protopterus annectens | reverse complement strand
ACGTCTATCATACTTCAGCATGCTGCCTTTTAAACGTAATAAAACACAATACAAATCCCTGTGATTAAATAACAACACAATTACAAAAGAACTAACAAAATCGTGGAAGTGGTAATGACAAAGTCATAACTTGGCAAATATTTTAGGTGATGTCAATATTTACCTTTTAGGCTTTAAGAATTATACCTTAAAGACAAGTATAAAAGCCTGTCATTAATAGACAACCATTCAAATGTACAAGCACTTTTCCAAGTACAGTAGTGTGAAAAACTAGTAAAATATGACCACTATGTACAACATAAGAGATGGATAAAGTCTTCTTTCATTATCGGTGTTCAGCACCTTCTTTTGACAGTAAGCAATCTTATTCTTTTTTTAAATGAAATTATGGCCACCCTGCAGTGATTTATTTTGCATACTTCTGGATGACTCTTTTCATTTATGATGCCCTAAGGTGCCAGATCATCTTGTTCTCTTCTTCAGATAATTAAAATCTTGACTTCCAACAACTGTTGTGTACGCAGGTAGATTACTCTCCACCTGTGATGTGTCAGAGATATACTACAGTTTTCATATAAACATTTTATTCATAGATTCCCATATGTCATATGAGTATACACTGGTAAAATATACCAAGATGATGAGTTGTTGTATAACTTGACTAATGGAGGACATATACCAGTATTAATGCAGAAGATGTCCTTGCTCTTCAAGATCATTTGTGGAAACTGTACAGATATGCTACAGAAAATACACAAGTATAATTTATAATATTTTAATATCCATATTCTTGCATGCCAGAAAGTTTTATTTATATTTTCTGCTGTATAACTTAAATGCATTTTTGATTAATGTATTAGATATGTTTCTTCTTCTCTGTATTGTTTTTGTTTTTGGAAAATAATTTTCAGTGTTTTATATTACTTTTGTAAGAAATGCATGCATTATTGTTCTGCTATCTGCTTGAGTATCAGTGTGAATCTAGATGCATATTACATTTCTTTAGCTCCTTTGTTTTTGGCACTCTCTACTGCTGAGTAATAGGTTCATAGGTAGGTACTAGGCTATTGGCCCTAGGGCCTATATAAGTCTAACCAAAAAGGTACCCTGGCTTTCACCACCCAAGAAAATGATTTTCCTGTGCCCCTGTCGTGCAGAGCCACAGAAGTGATCCCCAGGGTGAATTTCCTATTTCCCATCCAATCATCAAAATTTTTCTTGAAGAATGCTAATGAGGAGCTTTGTTTGATATAGATAGGTAATTTGTTCCAGAGTATGAGGAGTCTCTGGGACAGGAATCTATCCCTCCAGCATGTTCTGTTTATTGTGGTGACAAGGTTTAGGTCCCTAGAGTGTGTAGCTCAGAGGGATTCGGATTTCTTTAAGTGGAGCATGTCCAACAACTCTGGTTTTGACATAACTTTGTATGTTAGGCAGAGATTGCCTCTGAGTATGCAATATGCGATGGAGTAAAGCTGGAGTTTTTTGAGACGGTCTGCGTAGGGCATCTATTTGAGGCTGGTAATCCTCTTTGTGAGGAATTTCTGCTGGCTTTGAAGTTGTTGTAGATATCTTGTGAAGTACATACCAAAAGGGGCATTGTACTCTATAATGGGTCTAATGAGTGATGAGTAGAGGGGAACAATTACCTCTTTTTTCCTGGATGAGAAACCTTTTGTGATGAGGTGTGCCATGTAGAAGGATTTCCTAACTACTGTGGTGATGTGATTATCAAAGGAGAGACTACTGTCCATCTGTGTCCCAAGGTCTCTTATCACATTTTCGGTGTTAAGTAGACTACCGGCTATGTGGTAGTTCATGGGTACAGAGTTTTTACCAAAAGGGATGGCAATGCACTTTTTGGCATTGAGCTTGAGGCCATGGCTTTGACACCAGGCATCTGTCTCAGTGAGGCCCTTTTGTAGGATGTCCACATCATTAGGAGTTTCAATTATGGCTCCTAGTTTGCAGTCATCTGCAAACTTCAGTAGCCAAAGGCCTTCTGTGTTAGCCTACACTTCAGAGAAGTAGATACCAAACAGGAGAGGACCCAGGACTGAACCCTGTGGTACTCCACTTGTCACTGGTCTGAAGTCGGATTTGGAGTCCATTACTTTCACAGTGTGGGTTCTGTCAGTGAGCCAGTTGGCAACCCATCTTGTGACATAGGGATTTATACCTAGTTTAGTGAGTTTATCTACAATTCCACAGTGGGGGATGGTGTTGAAAGCCTTGGCGATATCTAGATAGGCTGTGTGAACCACCTTACCCTCATCTACAGCTTTGGTGACTGCTTCAAAGGAGTCTGTCAGATTTAGGAGACATGATCTGCCTTTTACAAACTCAAACTGGGTGGGCTCCACAGTTTGGAGATTACTAATGTCTTTGTTTATAAGTTCCATGATGATACATTCCATGGCTTTGCAGACCAGGCTCGTCAGGCTAATGAGGTGGTAGTTCCCGAGGTCTGTGGTGGATCCCCCTTTGTGGAGTGGGATAACCATCACTGTACACCATTAAGTGGGCACAAAGCCTGAGGTGAGGCTATGATTGAACATGGTACTTAGGTGGGATGCCAGTTCATTCTGTAGTTCATGTAGAAAGCAGCCTGGGATGTTGTTAGGTCCCACGGATGCTGTGTTCTTGGCTTTGGAGAGTGTGGTTTTAACCTGTGCAGCCATGGTTACAGGAACTTTGCATTCTTCGGGTATAGAGATGGGCCCTTTAGGGGGGTGAGTGGGGGGTAAAGTTAGCACTGATCCTATCTGCCATGATGTTGGCAATATCAGTTGGTTCTGTATATTTAGTGCCATTGTGCTGTAACTCAGAGCAGCTCTGAGTGTTGCCATTGAGATTCTTCACATAGCTATAGCATGCTTGTTGTAATGTTGTTAAATGTATTATGATAATTTTTAGATCCATTGATGTCCTGTAATTCATACTAATGTCACTTCTTAGAACTTTCAACACTATATCTTTGTATGATAGTTTATGTTTATTCCATTTTAATAAATCACATTATTTTTGTACACTATTCTTTCCATACATTTTGACTAAACTTTATTTTATGGTATATATACCAGTCCTTGGAACTTTTCTGCCTTGCCCAACTGAGAATGGGAAATGTAACCCAATCAGTCTTTCCAGGTAAACACAGGTTAGTAAGTAAATAAATGTTTTGCAGCTTCCCCCCCCTGGGCTTTCACTAAAATTAAGTTTAATTCTTAATAAAATTTCCCTGGTAAAATAATAATAATAATAATAATAATAATAATACATAATGTACAAATAGATAAATAAAATGAGCAGCTATCAGTTTTTCCAACATGTTTCTTTGAGTACTGCACATATCCCTGCAGTATTGTGTTAAACCTGCTTATAGTTTCATGTATATATAATAAGGGGCAGGACTATGTCACAGTATACATTTCAGTACCATTATTATAGTCACGTCATTTACAGACTCAACATTTCTGTCTCTCTCTCTCTCTCTATATATATATATATATATATATATATATATATATATATATATATATATCTATATTTATTTATTTAGATATTCTCAAAGCCCAGGCAGTTCAAATGACATATATTATATTTGTCCTGGTCCCCTTCAATAACACACATCATACCAAATGACATTTGACGACTTTTATTAAATTTCCATAACATAGCTTTGATCACCAACTTTATTAATTACAACTATTCATGATATAATTGATTCTAAATACAGCATAACATCCTTGTAATGTCAATCAGGGCAGCGTACCTACTCACCCTGCCCCAGTAAGCAGCGTCCATACCTCTACTCACTTACTTTACGTATGAAGCAGCGTCCCATCTCACTTCATACACCATTCATTGTAATGTTAATCAGGGCAGGATACCTACTCACCCTGCCCAACAAGCAGGGTCCATACCTCTGCTCGCTTACTTTACTTATGAAGCAGCATCCCAACTCACTTCATACACCATCCATTGAATTACCTTCCACCAAATAAGCACCAGCATTACCTCAGCTTGCTTATCTATTCAGCAAGCTTCCTTTCCCCAGATCCTTGAAATGAACATCCAGACCTCAGGGGGGGAACAGAAGAGGGCAAGCCTATCCCTCTTCTCCGCCTACCCCCACTGATAAATAACCCTACTCCCCACCAACGAAAAGAGGGAGGGTGGGTGGGTAGCAAGTTCACACCAAAATCTGATTGCTTAACCCAACTACCCTAGAGTAAATCTCTTAAGCCCCTCCCCATCATTATCTCATTTCCTCCCAACCATCCCTGCTTTACTTAACCCTTTCCCCTCTCCAACCCACTTAACTCCCCCTAATATTAACCTAACCCCCCCATGAAGATGCCCCTGAACAACTTAGTTTGTTGCCAAACTTCATTTGTCCCGGCCCCTTCAATAACACACATCACACCAAATGACATTTGACGACTTTTATTAAATTTCCATAACATAGCTTTGATCACCAGCTTTATTAATTACAACTGTTCATGATATAATTGATTCTAAATACAGCATAACATCCTTGTAATGTTAAGCAGGGCAGCGTACCTACTCACCCTGCCCCAGTAAGGAGTGTCCATACCTCTACTCACTTACTTTACTTATGAAGCAGCGTCCCAACTCACTTCATACACCATCCCTTGAATTACCTTCCACCAAATAAGCACCATCCTTACCTCATCTTGCTTATCTATTCAGCAAGCTTCCTTTCTCCAGACCCTTGAAATGAACATCCAGACACCAGAGGGGGAGCAGAAGAGGGCAAGCCTATCCCTCTTCTCTGCCAACCAGCCTAACCAGGCTGGTCCCCCTCCCTTCTACCCAAAATTGTTCAATCCACTTCCAGTAAAGGGAAGGGTCAAGACAAACATGATTTGGTAACACATACCCTTTTAGCCCGCTGCCTTCAAAGCTGAAATCTTGGCCAACCTGAATGTATTGACAGCCTATAACCACAACAAAACCACAAACTATAACCCCTTGAGCTCAATACGGCACCCAGTCAAACAACTAGAAGCAAGTCTCACAACCAAGACCCTGTTACCTACCTACCATGCTTCTTAAAACTCTACTCAAAAAATTGACCCAAACACCAAGTGAAATGATCCTTGTGCTATTCTGTAAAACCTTAACCTGGTATGTAACATTAACACTACCTACTCAAGGGACAAATTTGTCACCCCAAGATACCACCCATTAGGAACAGACTCCAGCATCCTGTCAATCACCACATTGGCCCTTCCCCCACATATGCTTCAAACAACTGGATGAGTGAATACGACCACCCAAGGTTCCAAGAAAGCAAGGATTGAACTTCACTGGCTTACAGGAGCCATAGGGCTGTAGTCTACTAAGTTCCTCTGCTCCTATGAACCTCATGACTCTACTCATCCCGTGGGATCCCCACACACCTATAAACCATCCCCAACAGTTTTGCCCCTGACTCCCTTACCTACCTCTTCCTTACTTGCCCTCTATACTAATGCAATAATCACCTCCCACTAATTAAACACAGAGCTCTAACATGCCTTACTAAGGTGATTATTCAGACCCTCCTTATGCCCCATTCAAGTGGCAAGAACGTCCATCCTATCAAAACATCACCTTTCAAATCCCCTTTTCAAGCCACCGCATGATACCTTCTGCACATCAGCAATTTCTGTCAGTAACTGTTGCTCATTTGTGCTCCCCATGTGTAACCTCCTCACTTGCCACTACTTCCATCATCTGCGCATTCACTGTATCGCCACAACTGATACTCGGCACACCACTGTCTACAAAGAAAAGGGCAAAATTAAACCCTCTATTAGTAATGAGAAGACTCCACCTTATACCCACCTATTCCAAATTACAGCCGCAGCATTCCAAGCTTCATTTCAGTCAGTAACTGTTGCCACCTTGTGCTCCCCATGTGTAACTTCCTTGCTTGTCACTGCTTCCATCACCTGCAAATTTCGTGTGTATCACCACAGCTGATACTCGTTACACCACCATCTACAAAGAAAAGGAAAAGGAAATCCTCTAATATGTAAAGAGAAGGCTCTACCTGATACCCACCTATTCCAAATTATAGCAGCAGCATTCCAAGACCCCATCTGCAAGAAAGAAAATGACACGTAAATCATCCAAAATATATAACACATTCCAAGACAACCCGGGAGGGAAATGTAGGAAATGTACCACCACCACTCACATCTATGACAAAGCAGCCATAACTGAAGCTGATTCTAAATAACTGAAGCTATGCTTCCAATGACCCTAGCAAACATCCAACATAACTTTAACTACCAGTTGAATATGATTTAACTACCAGTCAAATATGTTAAACTAAAACCCCACAAATGAAGGGACCTAGCAATATCCACAACCTGAGTAACCTTGGACATTCAGACCACATCCATTAGTGCCCTGTATAAGTGAAGCTAAATTACTTATATTGTAAAGCCATCTGCCTAGCTCTTAACCTTCCATCTCCAAATGAGGCACACTAAACAGATAATGTGGAAGAAATGGAGACAATACTCACTGTAGCTGTGACAGTTACCAGGATACTTGTTGCCCTATCACTCAGCAACCTAGCAGCATTTGTCAGCTACGCTTGGAGTCACACCCCTCCAAATACCCCCTACAAATCTAAACTGTAGCTCCAGACTATAAATTCTGCACTTTGCCTTACCCCCTGAAAGCTCCTAATCAACCTCACAGTATGCTCTTGCAAAGCAGCCATGTCAAATGACACTCAAAACCACTAACAAAATCAGTCAGCTCCCCTTGTTCCCTCTGATTTTTTTTTTAACTCAAGTCTTTATGAACCCCCAGTAATTTTCTGGTAATTAGGTAATTACGCAGAAAATCACCATTCTACAACTAGACCAGCCAGACAATGAGCCTGTCTGCAAACTGAACCATGCAACCAACATAAGGTAAAGTCTGTAGATTTTGCAAAAGTCTGTACATCGGAGAGCTGTTATGGAGCATACTTTCCACTGAATCCCTGCACCCATCTGCAGTCTTTACAAAGTAACTGACAGTTAAATTACGTATTATAACATTAGAATGTGTTAATCAAAATGCCTATAGCCTACTGCACATGCCAAAAAGAAAGCTGCAGCATTGTTACCCTGCCCCCTCTGCACTATCCCAGGTCAAATATAATGACTCCTTGTTGTGTAATAAAACAGGTTAATAAAATCAAAAACCTAACAAATCAAACACCTAACAAGGCAACTTACGTTAGACAACCGTTCATTGAAAACACTCAGAAAGGCTGACAAAAAGCTCGCCACTAACTCTCCTCCTAAGGTGGTTTATGCTGACCCTGCACCTGCCCAGTGACTACTTGTGGGTGTTTCACGACCCTCTAAAGATTCACTAGCTGCTGTCAAGTAAAGCACACAAGAAGGAAAACCATGGCCAAACATTGTTTATTAATCACCAATGCAAATAATAAGTGAAGACTACTGCAAACAGCAGTGACCACCGGACAACGGCTGTATACTGGGCTTGCCAGGCCCAAACAAAGTGAAGTACCAATGCCACCAATGGCTATGGCAGCCTGAATCCAGAGCGAATTGTACTCACCACTAGATAAGATAACTTCCAATTCCACCAAGAACCCAGCAGCATAATACTTCTACCACCACACTGTTCCCTCTCAATTAACAGTAAAAAGAGCCTCCCAACCCCGTGATGCAAGAAATCTGTAAAATATTGACAATGAAAAAAAAAATTTACTTATTTAGAAATCACCTACTTAAAGATTACAATTTATGTTCCCAGTTAATTTTGAATGGATACCTTATAGGCATACCTCTCAGCCTCTATGCATTAAAAATCCTAGCACCATTATTTTAAAACTCTGAAGGTCAGAAAAGAGCCCCCCCTCCCGATAGTAGTTACTGATATACTAGAATCCACAGAGTTAGCAATAAGGAATCTTTATGTATAATTAAAGTTATTTATTTAGCGATGCACGCATTCTTAAAATGTCCAAGTTCATAAAGAAATCGAGAAATCTTGGAGGAACAACACTAAGTCTGAGGGCAAACATAAATCACAGCAATGGGTAGGTATTATTTTATTTATGGAATAAATGTTCTCCAAATTACTGTTATTTTCCACACTTCAGTACACAATGATTACCACACGACAGTACACAACACTAACTCATACCTCCCAAGTGTCCCTGGTTTTGATTCAAAATGTTGTTCTCTCCCTCTTAATCCCATCTAGAACTGGTGACTTTGGAAGAAAAGGAAGTAAATTACACATAATAATGGCAACCGCAGTCCAACGACCATCCCTGCCACTACTCATGCATAGCAATGGTCCAGTCGCCTTGCTCAGAGCCCGCGAAAACCATCCGGGCTTCACTTGAAAACTCAGATGGCAAACAAACGGGCGAAATTCAAGGCTTCCTTTTTTTTTTTTTTTATATTTCTTTCCACCCCTGCAGTGTCCAAAATACGTCTTTCCGTTAATCAAGGCAACCATCTAACGAAAAGGTACATCTCCAATTATCTTTCCTAGCGAAGTGCCACCACACCACTTCTATAGCCCTATTCAAGAGTATAGCAGTTTAACTCACTGCTTTTGATTAGAAAACCACAAATGATCAGTAAAAACCAAACAGCACTAAACCAACTCAGTCTGAACCACATCCTCAGCACTTTACACCCACAGATCCGCACATCCAGGACATGGCCTACCGCGGCAAAAGCCACCAAGCACCCTAAGTACCATGAGTCTTCCAGAAAAACCCAACACCACCAACCAACAAGTGAGCAACAAATTAAAGGTTGCCCGGGCCAGCAGAACAAACCCAGACAAAGCAAAATGCAGCTCACTCCCTGCAAAACCTCATGAACCACACGACAACAATGAAACCCTGACCAACAACAAAGCCAAACAAAGTGCCTCCAGATCGCATATGCAGAACAGTGCATATGCTGAACCTACCATTATTTGAGTGCATCTCCCGCCGCCTAGCTTCTTCAATTCAATGGCCGGCACCACTCCAGGGACTGCTAACCCCCTTTCTGCTGTCCTGGCACCACCACCAAACTATTAAACTATTTATTAAGCAAACAGTGATGAGTGAAAGGTCCAGCATATTGCCACAAGCGAGGAGATCAAGCTGTCCAAGTAACAATCCCCCCCTCCATCGCCGACATGCAGCAGGAGAGATTTAACTGCTGATTAAAACAAAAAGGAAATTGGGAAAAGGAAAGGACCAAAAGAAACCATCTTTTACTGCGTTAAAAAAAAATAATTTTTTTCATAATATATCTTTAACATGCAACTTGTGGCAACAAGCCGTCTCGTCCTGCCCACTGAGAACAAGGGGAAATCAGCCATGTACCTCTCGCTGCAGTACCTGAACCAAAAAGATCCAAATGACATGCACCCCAAATGACCCAGCAGATTAATACTACACCACTTATCCAACATTAGCACAAACCTAAGGTAAAGCCTGAGGTGTCTGCCACGAGAAACCACTACAGAAAGTATCCATTCCACCCTAACGGCTATTAATTTTTGGCTCTGTCACTTCAAATGAATGGTACGAACCCCCCAAGTTCCTTCATCCAATTGGTCCTTCTAGTACCAGGCATTTATTTATTTATTTATTTTTATTTTTTTACGAAATTGAGACACTCTGACAACTATATATCCCTACCTTGCAAGTGACATAAAGATTACTGTCATCTAACTCACCATACATTACCTATTAATCCACAGCCAGATTACTGTCATCTAACTCACCATACATTACCTATTAATCCATGACCTACCTGTACCCTACAAGTCATCACGGATGTAGTACTTGCAGTAGCAAGTTTACTCCAAAATGTGATTACTTAACCCAACTACCCTAGACTAAACCTCTTAAGCCTCTCCCCATCATTATCTCATTTTCTCCCAACCATCCCTGCCTCTACTTAACCCTTCCCCTCTCCAACCCACTTAACTCCCCCTAATATTAACCCAACCCCCCATGAAGATGTCCTGGGACAACTTAGTTTGTTGCCAAACTTCATTTAGCAGAAAAATTACAGAAATTTAACAAACTGTTTTTCTTTCAAAAGATCCTAAAACACCTATGACTACTAAATATAAGTGAAATAGCTATAGGGAACCAGGTTAGAATATAGAATAGATGCCAACCGAGTCTCTCCTGTTAACAGTTTTAGTATTCTCAGTATTGTGCTTGAAATGATGCATACTTATCAGCATGCTGTCCATATAAATAAGTAAATAAAATAAATGTAAGTAACAATATAAAGAATGCACTGAATCTTTGTTATGGACTATTTGCTTCACCTGTTAGTTTCACATATTGTTTACTCTGTTGATGCTGATGATACTGAGCTATTCACTGTGTATAAAACCTATTTATATTTGATATATCTATTGCATGCCATGAGGCAAGTTCATATCATCTTTTGAAATGTAAACATATATGTATCACATACATCTCCAGATCTTTACACAAAGTTGTTCACTGGCAAAGTTAAATTATAATGATTGTGAAATGCCATAATTTGCAAGCGAGACTTTCATTTGCTTAAAAAACTAGAAAATATGCTTTATAAATGCACCACATGCATACATTGTGGATTCTCTTAGTATCCTGTCTGCTGCAATATATATACAGTACTGCTATTCTTTCTTCATTTTTCATAATATAGTAAAATATGCTAAAAAAACTATACCTGGTCATGCTCATGTCATGTTTACAACAGAATAAGCTTTCTCATAAGAATGCGGTCTTTGCTCAGTACAGTCTCATTGTATTTCTTTTTCTTTTTGTTTTCAAAAAGTAAATATTTTTATGAAAAATTTGCATAATTTTACAATACACCTGTCAGATAGTATTCAGGCATGCTTTATCTCACACTGCATATTACAGATAGCTGCTGTTTTAATTGGATGTCTGATAAATTTACATTTGTCTGATTCTTCACGTTTGCAACAATATAGAGGATTATGATTGGGTCACAGATTGTAATGAGCATATTACGTGTTCGATAAAAGGATGCCAAGAAATTCACCTTTTATTATTATTTTATTTTATTCAGTTATAACAATCGAAGATCCAATCATAATTCTTTGTAGTGCATATTTATCTTCTCCATGCACTACTAGTTATTCAAAAATTAGATTAAAAATGTGATGTGCTGTACTGGCTTTGAAAGTCAGTAAAGCAGTGGGGAAGTAGTTGAGATCCTTATGTATTCCCTGTGTAGGGGAAGCAGTTGTAACCAAAGTCTCTGGTTTACTTTAGTAGACAGGACGGGAGTTGAAATGAAGCTATTTCATGTCCTGCTGCTGCTGTTTACTGATCAGTGCCATCTGATTTTAGTGCAGACTTGATGTTAACAGCTCCTAGGAGGGTGCTTAACAACTAAGCACCCTTCTAAACGTTGTTAAAGTTGGGGTTCACACTGTAGCAGAGCTGAATCAGGATATCATTTAGCCTATTTTTTAGCATAATCGTGGCACTCCATGTACTACAAATGAATTGAGCTATACAAGCAGAGTTGTAGCATGTTAATATCTCCACTGACATTTTTATGTTTCCTTGACTGGTTACCACAGCTGCAGTCACCATCTTCGTCATTACTCAGCATACTGTATATCATTCCTTGAAAAGCAGCACTGATAGTACAGAGTATTTCTACATTTCATAGGCTATGTATTCAATTGCTGAAATGCATCTGAAATACTAGAACCTTAATACAGGAGGCAAACAATTATTTTTGTAAAACAATACAACAAACACAGTACTCAATACCTGTGTACAGAGGCACACAGAAGTACACAAACATGAGGTACACAAATACACATGGACATGCACGTACACACACACACACACACACACACACACACACACACACACACACACACACACACACACACACACACACACTTTTAACAACTTCCTGATATGTTGTTAAAAATATGTTTTGTTAACTATTCTTCTACTAAAAGTAGTGACAGTCTCATAGTAAAGCTATTACTCTGTAATAAAAGTCATGCTGTTCACACCTTAATATGTCTGTCCATATCTGATTATTGCTGCTTGGCTAATGCCACTTAGTGTGACTGTCACCAAACCAGTTTAACTGGAGCCAAGGGGGATACATGACCTTAACAGTAATCACATTTACAACTCTAGTTCTACTCCAAAATCAACCCTAACAATAGCCATAACCATGATATAAACTGCATTTCTTGGCCTATTTCTAGTTGTAATATAACCATAAGCTTATAGCTACTCTGTGACTTTTCTCCAATAGGCAGATGGTCAAGTAAGTAGTGGAAGAATATTCTAGAGAAAGATACATTTTACCTGGTAGAAGGTGTCAAAATAACAATTACCTGGTTCTGTTAGCAACTAAATGTTTTGCAATTTGCACATTATGACCATTTTATTTCTCCAGAGTTACAGACTTTACAAGACCCTTACCCCCTCTCCACAAAAAATAACACAATTCAAGCTTTCAGTCCTGCCATAATTGACTTTAACTTACACCTGTAATACTGAACTTTGTCAGCATTTTCTAAGATATCTCTCTTCTCAGAAGAAAAAGCTCAATTTTTGAACTATCAGTCTGAGAGGCAATAGCAAAGTCATATCACACATATGTTCATGTTGATAATAGTTTGGAATTTCAATACTCATAAATCTGAGTTCTAGAACAACAAGACTGAATGTGCAAAACTGGAGTTAATCATATACTAAGCCCAACATCATTGTGTCCTGTAGTACCTTTCTCCAAAATAAAGTAATCTCAGAATTAGTGCACATAAGTAGTAGGGATATTAGGGTACACTCCCACCACATTGGGGGTGCAGGGTGACACAAGTACAATGACTGATGCTCTCCCTTGCATCAAATATTTATTTTTCTTAATTTCAGGACTCACAGTTATGAGTTTTGAAATCTGTATAAAAAACAGTGTTCACGAGTATTTGGAATGACAGGCCCAGAACAGAAAACTTTTAAGTATGAAAGCTGTATTATTATTATTATTATTATTATTATTATTATTATTGTTATAATTATTTTATTATTATTATTTAAATAGTCCAAGATGTCTAGCTCTGTCTCTCTTTATCTCTCGCTGTCCTGAAGTATATCCCTTTTTCCAAGGTAGAATAATATAGCAATAACCCACGCCTGGGTGTGGGTAATGCTATGGTTTGGTCCGACATTATTTAAGAAAAGAAACTATTACTTTTCTTAAATAATGGCATAGTATAATGCCTGTTTACTGCCCTTCCGCAGATGTCTGGCATCGCGGCAGTTCTGATGTACGTACATCAGCGGAGAAAGCAAGATCTCCGTTGCTTTTTATGTTTCGCTATGTTAAATGAGTTTAACATAGCGAGACAGTTTTAAAATACAACGGACATCTCCGTTGCTTATTTTAACTGTCTCGCTATGTTAAACTCATTGAGATCTTGCTTCTTAAAAACACTGCCTCGCTATGTTAAATGGGTTTAACATAGCGAGACATCTTTAAAATAAGCAACGGAGATCTCCTTATTTAAAGTCTCGCTATGTTAAACCCATTATTTTAAAAAAACAGAGTTATACTAATGGAAAAAGTCCAGGCGACGGACCTTTTCCATTAGTATAACTCGATGACAACGCTGGCCAATCAGCGTGTTTTTTAGAGATCATTGTATGTAATGCTGGATTTACCCACAGTTGGCGTGGTTTGGTCACGAGGCGAAGCCTGAGTGGCCAAACAAAGCCAACCGTGGGTAAATCCAGCATTACCACACCCAGAAGTGGTTATTGTTATTAAACGACATTATTTAAGAAAAAAAATAATTACTTTTCTTAAATAATGGCATTGTATAATGCCTCCTTGCTGCCCTTCCGCAGCTGTCTGGTATTCTGCGGCAGTTCTGATGTACTGCACATGCATATGCCTACACAGTACATCAGAGCTGTGGGCAAAAAGCAATGGAGAAAGCAAGATCTCTGTTGCTTTTTACTGTTTTGCTATGTTAAATGGGTTTAACATAGCGAGACAGCTTTAAAATAAGCAACGGAGAATCTCCGTTGCTTATTTTAAAGCTGTCTCGCTATGTTAAACCCATTTAACATAGCGAGACAGTTTTGAAAAAAGCAACGGAGAAAGCAAGAGCTCCATTGCTTTTTACAAACTGTTTCGCTATGTTAAATGGATTTAACATAGCGAGACAGCTTTAAAATAAGCAACGGAGATCTCCGTTGCTTATTTTAAAGCTGTCTCGCTATGTTAAACCCATTTAACATAGCGAGACAGGTTTAAAAAAAAAAGCAACGGAAAAAGCAAGATCTCCATTGCTTTTTACACACTGTCTCACTATGTTAAAGGAGTTTAATATAGCGAGACAGCTTTAAAAAAGCAACGGAGATCTCTGTTGCTTTTTTTAAACCTGTCTCGCTATGTTAAACTCCTTTAACAAAGCGAGACAGTGTTTTAAAAAAGACTTATACTAATGGAAAAAGTCCGGGCGACCGGACCTTTTTCCATTAGTGTAAGTCGCTTTACAAAGTGCACGCTGACCAATCAGCGTGCACATTTTGGAATATTAATGGGGGGTCATGGTATAATCTCAGAGTTAGTATGTATATCTATATCTATCTATCGATATATATTTATATATAAGTTGCTGAGGTATAATTTCTAAAGCTATTTTCTTCTTACTGTACAACATTCTGCTTTGACTGCAAAAAAACAAAACAAAAAAAACATGTTTTTTCTTTTAAAATGTACCCAACATTTGTAGCAAGGATTTCTTACAGTTTATGTAACACACAGTTTGAAAGATAAAAAGTCTCTTTTCTTCTTTTAAACTATTAACCAAAAACAGCAACAAAGCCGATGTGCTAGGTGAACCACTTAATTAAGTCTTCACAAATCAGTTAAGTGTTTTCATTATTAAGAAGGACTTCTTCAGAACTGATTTGACTTCATTGTATGAGTGTTTAAAACATCAAATAACGTTACATATTACAAAACAGCAATCATAGTCAATTAATTAAAAAGCTAATAAAAACAACACTTCACATATTGAATAGACTCACAACTCAGGCAAAAAATAAACTTGTATACAAAGCATCCTTCAAAAATTTCTAAAACTAAAATATTAACTATTAAAATAAATAAAGTATTTATTTATAATTAACTCACACTCAGTTTTATAATACTGGTTAACAGCTTCATTTAAGCCATGAGACTGGGTGGCATTTTATTTAACTTTCAAATGTAACTCTCTCTCTCCTCCAAATAAGTTTCCCAGTCACCACATCTATCGTATATTAAAACTTTCTCAAGAACAAAAAATAAAATTTTTCAGAAGTTATGTACCCACAGACATGCTTGACCAATGCAGTAGTACATATATTGTGTTTAATGTCATGTAGATACTCAAGAATCCTTTTATTCAGACTCTTCTCACACTTTTCAGTGTAGAAACACTAGTAGGACAGACAAATTCCAACATATATGCAACTAGTTTGACAGTTGTATCTACCCCGACTGCTAAAACTTGTATAACTACCCAGAATATTTACAAAATGGTAATTATTAATAAATCTACATATCTTTAATGCCTGCATTTAATCATTTTATTGTGTAAATCAGCTCACTTACCAGACCTCCTTTTCATAGCCCGCCTTAAATTATGATTCCTTCTAAAAGAAAAAAAAAACAAATCAGGTGTTCCAACAAGCTTATTCCCAAGTTCTTCATTAAAAGCTATATTTAATTTTCTTCTAAATATATTTTTAATTTGAGCTAAGTGAAAGCCATAAGTAAATGTCATTGCCTTAATCCTGCATGGATGTCTAATATTTGTATCATTACACTCTCTCGTAAATTTCAAATTATCTGTCATACTCAGAATGGCTTGAAATTTATCTTTTCCCCTCCTTAATGACATCATCACCAATCACGTTTAAAATTTCATCTGGGTATTCCATTCTTTTGACATATTTCTCAAAAATAAGAAGGATTATAGGACGTTACTAGGGTATTGGCCCTGAGGCCCTTACAAGCCAAGAATTTAGCCCATGCTCTGACAAGTCAGCACCCAATGCCCCTGTCCAGCAGGAATGCAGGTGGAATTCCAGGGTTGTATTTTCTGTTCCCAATCTGGTTATCCAGGTTGCGCTTAAAAAGCGATAATGAGCTATTCTGACGTGGAGAAGGAGTCTATTCCACAGAAGGGAGAGTCTCTGGGACACACATCTGTCCCATCATAATTCCTATTGATGTCAACGACCAGGCTGAGGTCACATGTGTGGGCTACTCAGGTGGATCATGACTTGTGGATATGCCGCAGTCCCATCAAGGCAGGGTCTAAGATTGCTTTGTATGCCAGACAGAAGTCACCTCTGAGGAGTCTGTATGAGACTGAGTAGAGGGACTGTGCTTTTAGCCTATCTATGTAGGATAGATGTTTGAGGCCCTGGGTTCTCCTGGTGAGGAACCCCTGTGGTCTCTCTAGCTGCTACATGTGCTTTGAAAGGTACATGCCAAAAGGGGTGTTGTACTCAATAATGGGTCTTATGAGGGAAGAATACAGGGATGTTATGACCTCCTTGTCCCTAGATGAAATATCCTTCCTAATGATACAGTTGTTTTTTTTTTTTGTTTGTTTTTAAATCTGAGACTCAAAACATTTGGCAATCACATTTTTAGAAATCATAATATCAAGAAAATTAAACCTATCTATGTTGTAATTTATGGTAAAAGTTAAACAATGTGCAAATGTATTTAAAATTTAACAGATCATTGTTAGTCATTGATATTGGATGACCACAGCATAAAAATATCATTCAAAAACTGGGTATATTTATTTATTTATTTATTTATTGACATTTGTTGACTGGGAGAGTCCACTGGGCCAAGGACCTATTTTCAGTGGAGGCCCGGAAAGAAAAACTCCACAAACATTTATATAAAGTAATATAACAAAGTATTAAATGTTAAGCAGAAATACAGATGCACAGTATTACTAATTAAAAACAATAAATACATTACATTCAATCTGATGTACAAAAACTACAGTAGTAATATAGTAGTTTACAGAATTTGTTAAACAGTTAATAGGCTAGTAAATAAGAAAATATAGACCAAGGAACAAGCTTATGGTAGTTTAGCCATGTGATTACAGGAGCAGATATGGTTATTAAGAAACTGGTCTTTCAATGCTGTTTTGAATGATCTTACAGAGTTTAACTGGGTAATAGATGGAGGGAGAGCATTCCATAATTTGGCAACAGCATGGGAATAAAGACATTGACCAGCTCTTTTGTTGCATTTGGTTAGGGCTAGGAGTTGTTCATTAGAAGACCTAAGATTCTGAGTTGGGGTATGTGTTTGTATCATAGTTTGAAGAGAAGGGAAGTAATTTGGGTTGTAAAGTAATTTCTGGGTAAGAGTTAGTTGGATGTAATGTAGGTAATGAGTGAATTCAAACCAGTTTAAAGATTTAATGGCCAAGCAGTGATGCATGCGAGATGACATATTGGAGACAAACTTTGCTATTCTGTAGTAACATGATAGTAATTTATTTAAGAGATGTGAGTGTAAATTAGTGAAAATGGGGCTAGCATAGAGGAGGAAGGGAGAAGACTGTTAGCCAATTTTAACTTGGTGGACATGTTCAGATAGAGTTTCTGCCTATGCAGCTTTCCTAGCTTAAAATTGGTCTTTTTGATTGTGCTAAGTATATGATTCTCAAATGAGAGTTTATCGTCAATTGTAATGCCAAGTAGTTTGGATGTTTTTACGATTTCAATTTCAGTATTGCTTTGTGAGAATATTTTAAAGTCTAAGGTTAGAGGTTTCGATGTGAATAGTAAAAGTTTTGATTTTTTGGGATTAAGTAGCAGTTGAGTCTCATTAAGCCAGGATCCAATTGATGTAAATGCTTTTTGTGTTAACTTTACATGTTGTCTAAAAACAGAAAAAAAAATTCTGCTCCAGTACTAAAGAATAATGTTCACAAACACTGGGGCTGGCACTATTCACATTACCTCTCCTTCTAAACTATAGCAAATCAGTTGCTACAATTTATACCATACATGGAACACTGCATCATATAAGTTTAACAGAAAAAAATATATATTCTTGTTTTAAACTGTAGCTGCTATAGTTTAAAGTACCTGAGCTCAGTTTTATGCTGGCATTTATTTCTAAATGCCAGTATGCATGAACAAAAATATCAGGATTGGATGATCACATTCTCTAAAACTTTGTATCTGGGGGTGGCTGCCCACTTCACCCCACCTTAGCTATGCTACTGGTCTCTAGCTGCTTATTGTCTGAAACTAGTTATCATAGTACCTTTTTCCAAAGTATGGAAAGCCTAATGTTTCCTACAAAAAAAAACAAACTTCTTTATAGCTGTTGCTGCTTTTGATCAGAGGAAATATTATGCAGGCTATGTGACAGGCCCTAATGATCAACTGAGATTCAGGCCCTGCTTTAAAACACATTTTCTTTCATTATGTATAGAACATCTATAAAATAGAGATAGATAATGATTACATCAGCCATGCTCATCAACCTGTCCAACAACTTTGCCTCACGGTTTCAAATTTTTCTGAATGAGTTACCCAGATGTGATCTTCAACCAATAAATGAGTCCCTTATCAGCTGTGTCAAGCATAGAACTTCATAGCCAGCTCTGTTAAAATCCAGCCCGTTGGGCTTCTTGTGTAGCTAACAATCAGGGCCACTGTAAAACATCATGCACAATTTTTTCCCCAAGTTCTGCAATTTGCAACTTGTTGTGCACACACAATCTGCAACTTTTAAATATTTTTTTAAAATAATTTTGATTAAAATTACTGAAAGTTATATTCATCCACAACTAATTAAGTATGACAACAGTTTAATGGCATTTTCAGTATATGGTAAGGAAAGCCACAGTAGGTTATTTTTCAGATGATTTACTCTTTTTTTTTTCAGCTACATGTAACAGTTCATTATCACAAGAATCCTGAGTTGTGATGTTTAGAGGCTTTGTAGAATTCTGTAATGTATTTAAGAAGAAACTCAAATGGAAATCATCTACACATGGCAGCATGTCTGTCTGGCAATTTATGTAATGAATAGAACCTGCAGAATGTAACAAACTACAAATCTATAAATTATCGATCTTTTTAGTATGAAATACAGATCATTGAAAAAAAAACAAAAACAAAAGAAAAAGCCGTCTTTTTTCTGGAGGGGGGAAAGCCAACCTACACTCTCAGTTCAACTTAAATATATTAACTCCATAATTGCGCAACATTGGAGAAAAGGAAAATTCCCACTCCCTGATGTACCACAACCTCTAACAACATAATGCCAGCACTTATCTATCAAAGCAATTTTTGATCACTTATGACAGCATTCAAATGTTCAATGAACTGCCTGGCAACTGTATGTATACATATATATATATATATATATATATATATATATATATATATATATATATATATATATACACACGCACACACACACAGACACACACACACACACACACACACACACACACACACACACACACACACACACACACACACACACACACACACACACACACACACACACACACACACACACACACACACACTACGTGCATTAATACTTGCACATAATCCTTTCTTTTCTTATCACAGTGATTTGCATTTTCTGTTGTACAATGAATAGATTTTGCTGTATAATAGTCATGCACTATACACATCTGTTGAGACAATATCTGTTCACATAAGAATATTTTTAACATGATATATTAGGGTATAGCTTGGAAATAGTAGTCCTGGAATGTTACTATATTACTAAATTAATACTTGTTTGTATCAGAATGCTTTACCCTGAGTTATGCACTGTACAGCATTGCTATAGTAATAATATATTACTGTACAAACTGATTGAGTGCTAGTGCTATTAACTACTGCAGGTAGTGAGCCTAGCAGATTGCATATGTTGTATATAATAGTTAAATACTTACGATAAGAATATCATCAATCATAAAATCACTGCTAAGGAGCAGAATACAAATGTTTATGTAAAGACTACAGAAATTGTTGTTAAGATTCTGTTTGCCCTGAAATTCTGAGTTATGCTGCATTAGTAAGTGTGCTTATCCCATGTTCTCCTTTTGTAATATTTCCACCTTTTCTGTCAATTCAGGCTAAAATTGAAAACTATCACTCTGAAACACTCCCTTTTAAGTTAACAAAACACAAAAACAAAACAAGCTTGACTCCTGCTCACACATCCTGAGTTCTTATCTCAGTCACATAGGTACATTCAGTGGGGATCTCGGAGTGCACCATTGTTGTGTTGTTTAGGGCCACTGTATTATTCACTCAAGGCTTGTAGTGGATTGTTGTTCTACTTGTTATTGTCTGTTGTCTTATAACAGTAGTGAAAGTACAGTGTCCTGCCACAGAACTATTACTGGCTGGCTTTTTTCTCCTTCAGGTAATTGGTTATTTTCTTGCTACTACTCTCTCAGCCAGATTTAGTTAGTTCTATCTTCTCTGCAAACTTCAAATTTAGTTAGTTCCATCTTCTCTGCAAACTTTCCTGCACTCGGTTTGTTTGTTGTGAAACTGTAACTATCTGAAGAAAACTCACTGGTAGATTCATAGTGTATTGCAATACTTTACTTCTTCTAAACTGCAGTCTGGAGTCACATTATCACTTGTGCTTCCAAACCATGTTTTAGACAAATGTTCCTACTGCATAAAAATTTTCCACTGACAGCATAACAGATAAAGACTCCTCCTGCTGTTGTTGGAGCTTTTTCCCAGTACCACCCCTTATGACATTACATTTATGGGACCTGTTCTCCACCCAGAACTCACCTACTTCCCACCTCTCATAAAGACATATACATAGACATACCTTATGTGCAAGAATACGCACACAATTTCTACACCATCAGTCTGCATTTAAGCACTTTAACTTTCTTTCCTGTCATATATTTGCTAACTAGCCAGAGTGATTACAATTTACACCAGCCCCCTCACTCAGCTATCTGCTTCTACCCCCAGTGTGCTGGCTCCTCATACTCTGATATAGCTCTCTCTACAAAGCTTCATACAATGTTTCTCTTAAATATTACTGCACCCTTACTCTTCCTGTTTTATCACCTTACAAGTTACCATACATCACTTAATCTTGTACACATTTCTTCCACCATGTGATCCCCCTCTAACTATTCAAATCACCCCACTTCACAACTAATTGCATCCAGTATATACAAAGACTCATCCAATCTTTAATTGAAATTCAAATTACTAAACCCTAATACCTGCCACACAAAAATGAAACTAACTGCTAAAGTTAAGCCAAAATAAGCTTATCATACATATCCATTTTACTCTCTCTGTTACCAGTCTGTGAGGATATTCATCCCAACCCTGGTCTCTCCTTCCATTCTGGCTTCCCAGTAGTCTTCAAAACCCATCCCAAGCCAACTCCCCACTCAGCCCACCCATCTCCTTCCAAATCAGGGACTATACCACCATCATTAAAAACATCAACATCCAGCCCATCTATCTCAAACTTACCCAAACAGCTTAAATTCATTTCCGTAAATACTCATAGCATCTTTCATAAAATTTCAGAACTCCATGGGTAGCTTTCCCACAATGCACTAGATATTCTTACCATAACTGAAACATGGAAAAACCCCATGCACTTGACTCTGAAATGTCACTGCCTGGTTATAATATCATCCAAGATGATAGAACTAAAAAAAAGTGGTGGAGTAGCTTTACTTTACTCTGACTGTCTTGAAATTTACCCTACAATAAACCTGTTCTCAAATTCCTTAACACTGAGCTCCTCATTTTCCATCTTAAACTAAATAATCATAAGTAACTATATATTATAGCACTCTATATTCACCCAGGTAATAATGCTACAACCCTGGAAAACATCTTAAACAGGTTCTCACACACAATTTCTAATGAAAAGACAATCCTAGGTGACTTTAATTGCGAATGACAGATTATCTCCACAAAATATCCTTCAGCTAGCCTAAACTAATTTCCTCACCCATGCATTATAACTATCCCAAAAACTGTGACTCAGTTGTACCTTCTTTGATTCCCTCAGTGACCACCTCCTTGTATATGCAAATAGACTCAGAACCCATCATGTCAAACAACACTTGCTTAGAACTTCCTGTGACCTCTCTAATTTTAATCCTAATACATTGAACAGAATTTGAAGCTCCTTTAACTGGTCTATCCTGAAAAAATATTCCACTTGATGAAGCTGTACACAAATTTAATTTACTTTTCCTGAAAACCTTCAATAGTCTGGCTCCAACTAGAGGAAAGAGAAGAAAGAATAACCATACTACTTGGTTATCCACTTAAAGCAGGTACCTAATGCATGCAAGGGATAGGGCTTGGAATAAATGGCTAAAATATAGATGTCCCCAAAAACCTACAACACTTTAAGGAACTACATAAGCATACTAAAAGACAGATTATTGACAGATTATTGCAGGCAAAAAAATCTACTTCAGTAACCCCTTACTAAATCAGTCTTCCACCCTTAAAAAATTCTGGTCTTCAATTAATAATATACCTCACTCTGGAATATCTGCCACTCCTAATTCTGGCCCCAATAACACTTCCTACAAGATAGCTGCTCAATTTAGCAAACATTTTATCAAAAGTATTAAAGCCCTTACTAAAGATTCTTTCTCCCAACAATCCTGATATTCCCTCTCCTCAAATAGCAAACACCTCTTATACCCCTTACTTCACCCTAAAACCCATCCCAATCTCCTACATCAAAACATTACTTCTTAAACAGAAACCCTGTTCTCCTTCAGTAGATAATCCCCCAACAGAATACCTCAAGCTGGCTGCCAGTTCCTTAGCCTGTCTTGTACCTCTTCGAATTAACAGATCTATCAATGAATCATACACTCCTTTATGGAAATAATTCTTCATCAACCCTCTTCATAAAGGATGGATCACATCTCATATAACCCACTTCCGACGTAGCACCATTTTATCCTCTTTGTCAAACATTGTGGAGAAGTGCATTTGTGAGCAACTTCTTCAACACATTCATTAGGAAAATCTACTGACCGCCACACAGCATAGTTTTAGATCCGCCCATAGCACTACCATGGCTTTATTAACTTTCACAGATGCTATTAACAAAGCTAGAGATGAAGGTAAACATGTTTCACTGTATTCCTTGATCTCTCTAAAGCTTTTAATCTACCCTTCATGACCTTTCTTATACCTCCCTTTAAAGCACTAAATCACTTAGCCTGCTTATCCCTTTCTAATAGCTTGTTTTATTTTTCTTCCTAAACTGCTGTACATATTTCTGATTAGCACAACCAAATTACTATTCCATCACTTCTCTATTAACACTCAAACTTGCTTATCTGCTCTAATATCTCACTCTATTCTATTTCTAAAATTACTCCTACCTATCTTATACACTACTTTTCTATCTGTATAGTCTCAGTAAAAGGCATGTAAATTTAATGTTTTTGAATATCAATACAAAATGTTATTATACTTACTATTATCTTATGTTTTCACTGAAACTGCATTATAAAATTTGTTGTTGTAAATATTGATTGTATTAAATATGGTACCTTGCAGCTTTTCTTCCTGGGCCTCAGCCAGACTTTACTGGTCAATAACTAACTAACTAAATAACTGATTAAGACATGATGGGTCTGGTCATGCTGATCTACACGAGTGAGTGATTTCTGGAATCTCTCGGTCTGTAAATGCCTTCTTGGAGGCAGTTCTGGGAAAGAGAGAGAGAGAGAGAGAGAGAGAGAGAGTGCATGACTAATTAGCATATGTCTCTGCCATGGACTGCCTCAATAGCATACAGCATGGCCATGGAGCCAGCCCTAGAGCTGGCTGTACATCTTTGAGTTAAAACACCATGCAGCATTATGTTAGGGCTATTCCTGAATTCCAAAAAGCTACTGGAACATGTACACAAAATTGTACACTTTGTGGTACCTTTATGAATTCCTCCTGCTAGGTTTAAACTCATACATGGGTCAATTTGTGGAAAATACTCCAAATACAGTATATCACCTCACAAAAAAACTACAACATAGATAAGTTTAAGCAGCCAATTACATCTGGTATACCTGGGCAACCAGGGATTTTGTATATGTGTGCCAGCTACATTGTTTAAAGTCTGCCATGTTTGCTTCTACATTTCAATAAATGGCACTCCAATATATGATATTCATTAATTCATTTACTTAAGTATTAGATTGATTGTGCATATTGCTACTTGTAATGGTGAAGGGTATCATGAGCAGTAAATATTTTCAAAATTTTAGTTGCATTCTAAGCATTTATCAGGAAGAAACTGTAGAAAATAATACATTTTAAAGACATATATTACAAAACAAAATAGTCAAATCTAAATTACTTGGCTGTAAGAGTGTTAATCTTTTTTACAGGGATGATTTTTGACCCTTTACTGCAATAAAATATCATATTTTTATCTTTCTAGAGGAAGTAAATTACCTGCACTTCATGATCATATGATACTGTAGTCCAGTGAGATATGCTTAATACAAATGAGTCCTTTCTTTTGATTATTTTTAGCTGCTTAATAGAATTAATTTAATTATGTTTGATTTAAACTGGATACTATCCTTTTTTCCCCATCTGCATTTGAGCAGAGGATTGGCTTAGACGGAAAGTGACTGTAATATCTATCATATCTTGTTTTTTTAAATAAGTCATTATTCATATACTGCAAGCATCATCTGTTCATTATTTACCAATCCAAGTTTGTATCTCATTTATTTTTACAGTGTCTACTTTTTTCTTTTTTTTTCTTAGCATCTAGGAACATTTTGATTCCTCTGAATAAGGAGGAAATAAAATCATTTATTTTTTCCTATCCTAAAGGTGATGTAAGTTCATGTTTCTAGCTGTAGTTAACTCTTTGTTCTACTTATGTTGAATGTCTTATATCCAGCTCCCTGATTTTGGTATGCCAGGATTCTTCCTAGTACCACAGCATGTCCCCAGTTTTATGACTATCATACTTTTCTAGAATTAAAAAAAAAAAAAAAAAAAAAAGGCTTCTTTAGTTTTCCATGCAGTAGCACTTAAACTCAAGCAATTTAAGGTGGCTGGAGCTAAAATCTGAAGTTTCAGTAAATCTTACTTGGTTGAAGAAGAGCAGTAGGATACGTGATTGTGATCTAAAAAAAAGTTTGTATATTTTATGATTACTTTATTTGTTCTGTTCTGCATTGTGTGTACCTAAGAAAGAAAGAAGGAAAAAGTACAGAGATTTTGTATGTATGTTTTGGTAGCACTCCATTTTGCACTGCATCTTAAATTTGGAAAAATTCTTAAATAATTAAATGGTGTCACAATTCTAAGTAGCTTCTTCAATGAGATATCCTGTACATATGGTATGTAATTAAAATACCCTATCAGAATAATATAATGTGAACTGCTTCTCCTTCTGCATATGTATAGGTTATAGAAATAAATAGTTCATATAAACCATCTTATTCCACTGGACATTAAGTGTACACAAAAAGAGATGTGGATATCCTGAGGTAATAATTTGTCTGGTTCAGCCTCCTTCAAAATTGCAAGAAGCTTTGACCTTGTAATGCAACATTTAGACCTATTATCATTCTAACAATAAACGAGCAGTTTTACTAAAAGGACTATTGCAGTACTGTTCCTTAAACCAGTCCTACTTGCTCTTAACATTTAGTATTTGAAGATAATTAGCAATACAGGCGTGTCTCTCAGGGCTTCTCATTAGTAAAAGGTCAAGTTATGCTTCAGTTTATTCAGTATCCATCTTTCCAATCATACAACAGAGAATGCAGTTTTATACTCTATTGTAAAAATATAGTATGAAAAAATATAACTTACATTACATACTGTTGTTGTCTGTAAATTAAAACAAAAACAGTTAATGGCTATACAGAAGAGAAGTATCTGTAAAGGCTTTCAAAACAGCTATTTCTTTATTTGCTTACTTAATTTACTTTGGGTGGGTTTGCTATTGTGCAGTCTTCGCATTTGTGAATTTAAGTTAGTATCGCTGTAGGGTTTGCAGTCCCTCATATGTATGATGTTAGGGTCTTGTCCCCTGCAAAACACACTTGCTATATGTGTAGTACCATAGTCTGACTTTTTCATTTTTCATTAATTTTGCTGTGAAGAAATAGAATTCCAACAATGGATTTTTGCTGAGTTACCATAAGGATCTATCTATCTATCTATCTATCTATCTATCTATCTATCTATCTATCTATCTATCTATCTATCTACCTACCTGCCTAATCTTTCTATATATCTATGTCTATGTATATATTTTTTTCAGGAACAAGACAATGCTTTCTTGCCTGTTATCTCACTGAAGCAGGTGACCACGATTATGTCATGTATGAGTCTGAAAAGCCACAGAGGTGATTCAGATGCAGGCAGCATCATACATGGGGAATGTCTGACAGGAGCATTTTCTCAGAACATACCAGCAGAAGATAAAGACTGCCTAACTATAAGAAAGCTGTGTGAAGCGCACACCAAGTGATTTATCTTGTGGAGTGATTACGGGAGATTTTCTGATGTTTGAATATAATGGCTATATAAAGAGCAAATCGAGTACACAACATTTATGAGCAGTGTGAGTTGGACTGATGAAACAATAAAAACATGTTTCCTTCTTATGGAAGCCAGAAAGAAAGAATCAGCACTTTTACTATACTACCATATTTTTTTTGTAACTGTATTTCAAGATGTTTTTCTATGTCAGGCAGAACTCCAGTGTCTGTACTTTCATATTCAGGCAACAGTGTCATGATTTTACATTACCAAGACAAAAGTATATCTCAGAATCATTCCAGCATGAAATATCTACTACCTGTGTGAGTGCCATAATGTAGAAACATTACAGGATGTTGTAGAGACAGCTTGCCCTAAACTTCATATTGTCCTACATATCCTCCGGGTGCTGTGGTTTCCTTCCACATTCCAAAGACATGCAATAGGTGGATTGGACACTCTAAACTGGCCGTAGAAGAGAGTATGTGTGTGTGAGTGAGCTGTATAAATGAACTACTGTGGCAGGGCTAGCAACCTGGTGGTATTAACCTTGGCTTGAGATGATAGTGAAGTGACACCCTGACCCCATGTGGAAAAATGGGAAAAAAGGGTTGAGGATGGCTGGATGGATGCCTTTTAATCACTGATGGTGAGGCTAACATGTTATAAACATATGAAATGTGATTTGTTTATATTGCACGGTGCAGAAATGTGTTATGTACCCCTAGCATTATTCTGAGTCTCCTGAACATGACCACTGACTGCAGAGCATGAATCCTACTGGAGTTATAGAGCAATTTTATTTACACTGTCACATGTGTCTCTTTCATGTGGTCATCTCCTCCCGCTACCTTATTAATATTAAGATTTTCAGTGACCACAACAGACTGGGATAGTTGTCCTTGTCAATGTCCTATCTGTATCAACTGTCCTGATGTTTTACAATCCAGCTCAATAATTGTCACAGCAGTACTGCGTAATTGTTGTCACAGCAGTGCTCAGTAATTGTTGTCACAGCAGTGCTGCGTAATTGTTGTCACAGCAGGGCTCAGTAATTGTTGTCACAGCAGTGCTGCCTCTAAAATTCAAGCAAAGTCAAATCATTTCTTCACTGAGCAGGCAAATCTCCTACATTGTAACCCAGCTTAGATCCCCGGTTTAGTTATCTGATAGTTTTCTTGCATTTTACAATGTATTTTTCAAGGTGCTCATTTCTATCAGTTACCCATTATTCCTGCTCTAAAATGGAGAGCAATATCAGATATTATTTATAGACAATATGACCTGATACTTTCTTAACACTGAATATTTTACAAAATATCCTCAGCTACCATTTAGTCATTTATTTATGGTATTTATGGCATGCTAGTCTACTGTCTGCTTTTACAGTAATGTTCATTGCTTGTTTCATGAGTATACATACAATCACACACACTCTTTTCAATTTCCATGTGTTGTTTAATTGATATTTCTAAACTGAAATTGTTGCTGTATCCTCAGGTATGTTTCCTGAGTACAATTTATAATGTGTTGTATCCAAGCCATCAGACCATAGGCTTTTTATACCGTTAAGGTCTTAATTAGCAGAATTTCTTCTGGCTGCTGACTGTATTTCAGTAGCTGATTGTGCATCATATTTTTGTTTTAAACAATACCATTAGTATATCACTTTCTGATTGACAAGAGCATATATAGCACATTTCAACTAGATAGTCATATACTGCTATAGTACATATGCATTCCCCAGTGCCATTCAATCTAGTTACCATTTTGTGCAACGAAAATATGTGATTGTCAGTCTAGATTTGTGTCAGTTAACTTAATATTCCTCATCACATCTTGTAACTTATTAGATAAAGAGCAAATCTGTAACCCAATACTTCCTTAAATCTACTTGCATCAACTATGACACTGGTCATTAATGACATTAATTTAAAAAAATAAAACAAATAGCATATTTCTCATTTTATCTGCATACTTGCAGTCCTTTAAGAGTGACCATGTTGGCAAGGCGCTACATATATGTGTGCTTTATTGCCCTGATTGTTGTAAGGTGACCATGAGTCTTAATAATGTAACTTTAGGATCTTTTCTGAATCATTTATCTCTTTCTTGTAGTTCTCCCATTTTCCCACTTTTTCCATAATAAACTTGCTTTGATATCCTCCAGGATGATGTCTTGCTGATTCTTTATCACTTGCATCAATTCAATAATCTCCATTCTATTCAGTGGGTCAAACTTTTTTCCATTTTTCTTGTAATGGCTTTTTTAGAATTATTGCATTTATTGCATGCAGTAAGGTCTTATCTGATATCTGCCAAACTCCCATCAATGAAGCCACAAAAAGCACATAATAGTTGATTCATGCCCTCTCCCCAGCCATAAGCCACAAAATAATTCTTGTAGAATGCCTCTAAACAACTCTAGTTTAGGACATAACTAAAACATGTCAAGAAAATTCCTGGGCTGTCCCCTCTCACAGTATCAACAATTATCAGTGTTGGTAGTTAGCATAATGGTTAAGGTATTTGCCTCCCCAACAATCAGTGTAGGGTTCAATCCTCACCAAGGAAATTGGCTAGTCTTAAACTGGTCTACAAGAGCAGCTAGCCGAGTACTTACCTATAATCACAGGAATATGAGTACATCTTGCGTAACCTACTAAGGGTGAAAAGTACTTCTGTAAGCACTTCCATCCAAAATTAGAAATGTCCTTAACTTAACAGCTTTAAGTTCTCTATGCACCCTCTTCTACTGACTTACAGAGCAACAACGTCCCATGATTTTCTCCATCCTTTCTCTAACATTAGTTTAATGTATGTCTTTGTGATGTCTATTACTTTGTATGATGTCAAAATCAATCCTTTATTTTTCATACCTGAATTTTTAATTTCTTGTAACACTTTTCTCTACTGTGTCATCTCAATTACTTCAAGTATTCCTTTCTTTATCTCTCTATATATGTTCCTCTATATGCGATATAGTCCTTCATTCCTGCTTCCAACTTTCCTTTAAATCTTTCCCACTTTAAGAAGGTCTGTGCTTCTTTTAAATAATCCCAAGGCCGATTATTTAAATGTCTATCAACCTATTGCATTAGACTTTGACCTTTGTACATATGCAAGATACTTTAAACTGTGCTAACTAGTCAAAGGAAAGGTATCTGAATCTTTCCTCTCCTCTGCCCATATTTAATTTTCAATCTCAATCCACCTAGTTTGATTTCTTTGATTGTTCCATACAGTGAAAAGATTCAACGGTACTGGTCTCCACTATACCTTTAAATCAAGCACACCTAAACACCTAACCCACCCATCCTATTCAAGAGCTTAATCTGTTCCCAGGAGACCCTGGACTTTTTCCACTTCCAAACAAAACCTCTCAATACATTATTCATATCTCAAAAGGTCTGTACAGAAGCCAGAGGTGCTATCTGAAATTAATATAGAGCCTTGGTTAGTATGAGCAATTGCATTGCTTGCACCCTTTTGATCCATGTTAAAGTATGTAATTTTCAACTAATTTAGTCTGGTTACACAATTCTTCAATTCTGAGTAGTTACTTTTGGTGTTTCCTCCAAACCATGGGTCAAAATTATACCTGCATACTTCATATTCTGGTGTTGTCAAATTTTAGGGTATGTTTCTGTCAGCCGTTGGAAGGGATGATGAATACATTTTCAAAGTTCAGATTATGGCATGAAAATTTCCAAACTCTTTTAAAACGCACAATAGTGATTCTAATTGCTACTCAGTCATACAGGTCCAACAAGTCATCAGCATAGAATGCCAGTTTCAACTCTTCCATGCACACCTTGAAACTCACTAATTCTGAGTGCCCAACAATTAGGGAAAAAGCCTCCAAATATAATGCAAATAGAAGTGGGTAGAATGGACAACCCTGTCTTGTCCCTGTGGTTACACTGAATACTGATGATAATTCTGTGTTTATTTATATATGGGCATTGTCTCCATTATAATTTTTTTTACTGGGTTGATAAAATCTTTGGGGAATGACATCCATTGCAGAATTAGAAATAGATATTCTCACCTAACCCTGCCAAAAGACTTTTCAGCATTCTTTGGCTTTACTGGAAAGCCTCACCCAGACTGTGCAACAGTTTGTTGTCAGGGAAAGGTTGATTTGCTTTATATTTGTTGTATTGTGTATTGCTTTATTGCTTTTTTCTATTTTGTATACTGTGATTTGTTTTCTTTACATTGTGTTTTATTTGTAGTCTGCTTTTTAACTGTATATTAAAACTTGAAAAGACACCACAACTCTGTCTCTTTTGAGTCAGACAGGAATTAGAACAGGTCAATCAAGGAGTCACGCATAAGTTAGAAGAAGTCAGTTAAGGTTAATCATCTGTGAACTGAGGGAGTGGAGCTAGGAACTAAACCTTCTATTTAAGGGGTAAAATAAAACATTTCAGAGCTTTACTGGAAAAGATCATCCAGACTCTGCTGCAGTTTGCTGTGAGGGAAAGATGGCTTTGCTTTTTATTTGTTGTATTCTGTATTGTTTTACTGCCTTTTTTATTTTGTATACTGTGATTTGTTTTCTTTACACTGTATTTTACTTGTATTTTCTTTTTGACTACATATTAAAACAGGAAAAGACACCACAGCTCTGTCTCTTGTGAGTCAGACAGAAATGAGAACAGGTCATTTAAGGAGTCACACATAAGTTAAAAGAGGTCAGTTAAAGTTAATCATCTGTGAAATGAGAGGGTGGAGTTAGGAACTAAACATTCTATTTAAGGGGTAAAATAAAACATTTCAGAGCTTTACTGGAAAGGTTCACCCGGACTCTGTTGCAGATTGCTGTGAGGGAAAGGTTGGTTTGCTTTTTATTTGCTGTGTTCCGTATTGCTTTATTGCTTTTTTCTATTTTGTATACTGTGATTTGTTTTCTTTACACCGTGTTTTACTTGTATTCCACTTTTAACTGCATACTAAAACTTGAAAAGACACCACAGCTCTGTCTCTTGTGAGTCAGAAATTAGCACAGGTCAATTAAAGAGCCACACATAAGGTAAAAGAGGTCAGTTAGGTTAATCATTTGTAAACTGAGAGCATGGAGCTAAAAACTAAACCTTCTATTTAAGGGGTAAAATAAGACATTTCAGGGCTTTACTTGAAAGGTTCTCACAGACTCTGTTGCAGTTTGCTATGAGGGAAAATTTGGTCTGCTTTTTATTTGTTGTACTCTGTATTCCTTTATTGTCTTTTTCTATTTTGTATACTGTGATTTGTTTTCTTTCCACTCTGTTTTACTTGTATTCTGCTTTTTAACTGCATATTAAAACTTGAAAAAACACCACAACACTGTCTCTTGTGAGTCAGACAGAAATCAGAGCAGGTGAATTAAGGAGTCACACATAGGTTCGAAGAGGACAGTTGAGGTTAATCGTCTGTGAACTGAGGGGGTGGAGCTAGGAACTAAACCTTCTATTTAAGGGGTAAAATAAAACATTTCAGAGCTTTACTGGAAATGTTCTCACAGTCTCTGCTGCAGTTTGCTATGAGGGAAAATTTGGTCTGCTTTTTATTTGTTGTATTCTGTATTGCTTTATTGCCTTTTTCTATTTTGTATACTGTGATTTGTTTTATTTACACTGCGTTTCACTTGTATTCTGCTTTTAACTACATATTAAAACGTGAAAAGAAACCAGAGCTCTGTCTCTTGTGAGTCAGACAGAAATTAGAACAGGTCAATTAAGGAGTCACACATAAGTTAGAAGAGGTCAGTTTAGGTTAATCATCTGTGAACTGAGGGGGTGGAGCTTGGAACTAAACCTTCTATTTAAGGGGTGAAATAAAACATTTGAGAGCTTTACTGGAATGTCTCACCAGACTCTGCTGCAGTTTGCTGTGAGGGAAAGTTTGGTTTGCTTTTTACTTGTAGTATTCTATATTGCTTTATTGCCTTTTTCTATTTTGTATACTGTGACTTGTTTTCTTTGCACTGTGTTTTACTTGTACTCTGCTTTTAACTGCATATTAAAACTTGAAAAGACACCTCAGCACTGTCTGTTGTGAGTCAGACAAAAGTTAGAAGAAGTCAGTTTAGGTTAATTATCTGTGCACTGAGGGGGTGGAGCTTGGAACTAAACCTTCCATTTAAGGGATGAAATAAAACATTTCAGAGCTTTACTGGAAAGGCTCCGCCAGACTCTACTGCAGTTTGCTGTGAGGGAAAGGCTGGTTTGCTTTTTATATGATGTATTCTGTTTGCTTTATTGCTTTTTTCTATCTTGTATAGTGTAATTTGTTTTCTTTACGGTGTGTTTTACCGGTATTCTGCTTTCTAACTGCATATTAAAACTAGAGACGATACCACAACTCTGTCTCTTTTGAGTGAGACAGAAATTAGAACAGGTTAGTTAAGGAGTCACACATAAGGTAGAGGAAGTCAGTTAAGGTTAATCATATGTGAACTGAGGGAGTGGAGCTAGGAACTAAACCTTCTATTTAAGGAGTAAAATAAAACATTTCATAGCTTTACTGAAAAGGCTCACCCAGACTCTGCTGCAGTTTGCTGTGACAGAAAGGTTTGTTTGCATTTTATTTGTTGTATTCTCTATTGCTTTATTGCCTTTTTCTATTTGTTTATTGTGATTTGTTTACTTTACACTGTGTTTTACTTGTATTCTGCTTTTAACTGCATATTAAAAATTGAAACGACACCATAGCTCTGTCTCTTGTGAGTCATACAGAAATTAAAACAGGAGAATTAAGGGTCACACATAAGTTAGAAGATGTCAGTTAAGGTTAATCATCTGTGAACAGAGGGGGTGGAGCTAGGAACTAAACCTTCTTTTTAAGGGGTAAAATAAAACATTTCCGAGCTTTACTGGAAAGGCTCACCCAGTCTCTGCTGCTGTTTACTGTGAGGGAAAGATTAATTTGCTTTTTATTTGTTGTATTCTGTATTGCCTTATTGCCTTTTTCTGTTTTGTATACTGTGATTTGTTTTCTTTACACTGCATTTTACTTGTATTCTGCTTTTAACTGCATATTAAAACTTGTAACAACACCAAAGCTCTGTCTCTTGTGAGTAAGACATAAATTAGAACAGGTCAATTAAGGAGTAACACATAAATTAGAAGAGGTCAGTTAAGGTTAATCATCTGTGAACTGAGGAGGTGGAGCTAAGAACAAAACTTTCTAGTTAATGGGTAAAATAAATCATTTCAGAGATTTCTTGGAAAGGCTCACCCAGACACTCCTGCAGTTTGCTGTGAGGGAAAGGTTGGTTTGCTATTTATTTCTTGTATTCTTTATTCCTTTATTGCCTTTTTCTATTTTGTGTACTGTGATTTGTTTTCTCTTTACTGTGTTTTACTTGTATTCTACTTTTCAACTGCATATTAAACTTGAAAAGGCACTACAACTCTGTCTCTTTTGAGTCAGAAAGAAATTAGAACAGGTCAATCAAGGAGTCACACATAAGTTAGAAAAAGTCAGTTAAGGTTAATCATCTGTGAACTGAGTGGGTGGAGCTAGGAACTATACCTTCTATTTAAGGGGTAAAATAAAACATTTCAGAGTTTTACTGGAAAGGCTCACCCAGACACTGCTGCAGTTTGCTGTGAGGGAAAGATTGGTTTGCTTTTTATTTGTTGTATTCTGCATTGCTTTACTGCCTTTTCTATGTTGTATACTGTGATTTGTTTTCTTTACACTGTGTTTTACTTGTAGTTTCCTTTTGACTGCATATTAAAACATGAAAATACACCACAACTCTGTCTCTTGTGAATCAGAAATTAGAGCAGGTCAATTAAAGAGCCACATGTAAGATAAAAGAGGTCAATTAGGTTAATCATCTGTGAACTGAGAGCATGGAGCTAGGAACTAAACCTTCTATTTAAGGAGTAAAATAAGACATTTCACAGCTTTACTTGAAAGGCTCTCCCAGACTCTGCTGCGCCTTGCTGTGAAGGAAATGTTGGTTTGCCATTTATTTGTTGTATTCTGTATTTCTTTATTGCATTTTTCTATTTTGTATACTTTGATTTGTTTTCTTTTCACGGTGTTTTACTTGCATTCTGCTTTTTAACTGCATATTAAAACTTGAAAAGACACCACAACTCTGTCTCTTGTGAGTCAGACAGAAATTAGTGCAGGTCAATTAAGGAATCACACATAAGTTAGAAGAGGTCAGTTGAGGTTAATCATCTGTGAACTGAGGGTATGGAGCTAGGAACTAAACCTTCAATTTAAGGGGTAAAAGAAAACATTTCAGGGCTTTACTGGAAAGGTTCTCACAGACTCTGATGCAGTTTGCTGTGAGGGAAAATTTGGTCTGCTTTTTATTTGTTGTATTCTGTATTGCTTTATTGCCATTTTCTATTTTGTATACTGTGATTTGTTTTATTTACACTGTGTTTTACTAGTATTCCACTTTTAACTACATATTAAAACTTGAAAAGAAACCACAGCTCTGTCTTTTGTGAGTCAGACAGAAATTGGAACAGGTCAATTAAGGAGTCACACATACGTCTGAAGAGATCAGTTAAGGTTAATCATCTGTTAACTGAGGGGTGGAACTAGGAACTAAACCTCCTATTTACAGAGTAAAATAAAACATTTCTGTGCTTTACTGGAAAGCATCAGCCAGACTCAACTACAGTTTTCTGTGAGCAAACAGTTGGTTTGCTTTTTATATGATGTGTTCTGTATTGCTTTAGTGCCTTTTTCTATTTTGTATAGTGTAATTTGTTTTCTTTACAGTGTGTTTTATTTGTATTCTGCTTTTTAACTGCATATTAAAAAAATACCACAATTCTGTCTCTTTTGAATCAGACAGAAATTTGTTCAGGTTAATTAAGGAGTCACACATAAGGTAGAAGAAGTCAGTTAAGGTTAATCATATGTGAACAGAGGGAGTGGAACTAAGAACTAAACCTTCTATTTAACAGGTAAAATAAAACATTTCAGAGCTTTACTGGAAAAGCTCACCCAGACTCTGCTGCAGTTTGCTCTGAGGGAAAGGTTGGTTTGCTTTTTATTTGTTGTGTTCTGTATTGCTTTACTTCTTTTTTCTATTTTGTATACTGTGATTTGTTTTCTTTACACTGTGTTTTACTTGTATTTTGCTTTTGACTGCATATTAAAACTTGAAAAGACACCACAGCTCTGTCTCTTGTGAGTCAGACAGAAATTAGAACAGGTCAGTTAAGGAGTCACACATAAGTTAGAAGTTGTCAGTTAAGGTCAATCATCTGTTAACTGAGGGGGTGGAGCTAGGAACTAAACCTTCTATTTAATGGGTAAAATAAAACATTTCAGAGCTTTACTGGAAAGGCTCACACAGATTCTGTTGCAGTTTGCTGTGAGGGAAAGGTTTGTTTGCTTTTTATTTGTTGCATTCTCTATTGCTTTATTGCCCTTTTCTGTTTTGTATATTGTGATTTGTTTCCTTTACAGTGTGTTTTACATATATTCTGCTTTTAACTGCATATTAAAACATGAAACGACACCAAAGCTCTGTCTCTTGTGAGTCATAAAGAAATTAAAAACAGGAAAATTAAGGAGTCACATATAAGTTAGAAGGCATCAGTTAAGGTTAATCATCTGTGAACAGAGGGGGTGGAGCTAGGAACTAAACCTTCTTTTTAAGGGGTAAAATAAAACATTTCCGAGCTGTACAGGAAAGGATCACCCAGTCACCCAGTCTCTGTCGCAGTTTACTGTGAGGGAAAGATTAATTTGCTTTTTATTTGTTGTATTCTGTATTGCCTTAATGCCTTTTTCTGTTTTGTATACTGTGATTATTTTTCTTTTCACAGTGTTTTACTTGTATTCTGCTTTTTAACTGCATATTAAACATTGAAAAGACACCACAACTCTGTGTCTTGTGACTAAGACATAAAATAGAACAGGTCAATTAAGGAGTAACACATAAATTAGAACAGGTCAGTTAAGGTTAATCATCTGTGAACTGAGGAGGTGAGCTAAGAACTAAACCTTCTATTTACGGGTAAAATAAGACATTTCAGAGCTTTACTTGAAAGGCTCACTCAAACTTGCAGTGAGGGAAATGTTGGTTTGCTCTTTATTTGTTGTATTCTGCATTCCTTCATTGCCTTTTTCTATTTTGTATACTGTGATTTATTTTCTTTTCATTGTGTTTTACTTGTATTCTGCTTTTTAACTGCATATTAAAACTTGAAAAGACACAATTACTCTGTGTCTTGTGAGACAGACATAAGTTAGAGCAGGTGAATTAAGGAGTCACACATAAGTTAGAAGAGGTCAGTCGAGGGTAATCATCTGGGAACTGAGGGAGTGCAGCTAGGAACTAAACCTTCTATTTAAGGGGTAAAATAAAACATTTCAGAGCTTTACTGGAAAGGTTCTCCAGACTCTGCTGCAGTTTGTTGTGAGGGAAAATTTGGTCTGCAATTTATTTGTTGTATTCTGTATTGCTTTATTGCCTTTTTCTCTTTGGTATGCTGTGATTTGTTTTATATGCACTGTGGTTTACTTGTATTCTGCTTTAACTGCATATTAAAAATTGAAAAGAAACCAGAGGTCTGTGTCTTGTGAGCCAGACAGAAATTTAAACAGGTCAATTTAGGAGTTACAGGTAAGTTAGAAGAGGTCCGTTTAGGTTAATCATCTGGGAAATGAGGGGGTGGTGCTTGCAACTCAATCTTCTATTTAGGGGTGAAATAAAACATTTGAGAGCTTTGCTGGAATTTCTCACCCAGATTCTACTGTTGTTCACTGTGAGGGAAAGGTTAGTTTGCTTTTTATTTGTTGTATTCTGTATTCCTTTATTGCCTTTATCTATTTTGTATAATGTGATTTGTTTTCTTTACACTGTATTTTACTTGTGTTTTGCTTTTGACTCCATATTAAAACTTAAAAAGACACCACAGCACTGTCTCTTGTGAGTCTGACAGAAATTAGAACAGGTCAATTAAGGAGTCACACAAAACAGAAGAGGTCAGTTAAGGTTAATTGTCTTTGAACTGAGGGGTGGAGCTAGGAACTAAACCTCCTATTTACAGAATAAAATAAAACATTTCAGAACTTTACTTGAAAGGCTTAGCCAAACTGTGCTACAGTTTGCTGTGAGGGAAAGGTTGGTTTGCTTTTTATATGATGTATTCAGTATTGCTTTATTGCCTTTTTCTATTTTGTATACTGTAATTTGTTTTCATTTCAGTGTGGTTTACTTGTATTCTGCTTTTTAACTGCATATTAAAATTTGAAAAGATACCACAACTCTGTCTCTTTTGAGTCAGACAGAAATTAGAACAGTTCAATTATGGAGTCACACATAAGGTAGGAGAAGTCAGTTTAGGTTAATCATATGTGAACTGAGGGAGTGGAGCTAAGAACTAAGCCTTCTATTTAAGGGGTAAAATAAAACATTTCAGAGCTTTACTGGAAAGGCTCACCCAGACTCTGCTGTAGTTTGCTCTGAGGAAAGGTTGATTTGCTTTTTATTTGTTGTGTTCTGTATTGCTTTACTTCCTTTTTCTATTTTGTATACTGTGATTTGTTTTCTTTACACTGTGTTTTACTTGTATTCTGCTTTTATCTGCATAATAAAACTTGAAACTACACCAAAGCTCTGTATCTTGTGAGTCATACAGAAATTAAAACAGGAGAATTAAGGAGTCACACATAAGTTAGAAGACGTCAGTTAAGGTTAATCATCTGTGAACAGAGGAGGTGGAGCTAGGAACTAAACCTTCTTTTTAGGGGGTAAAATAAAACATTTCTGAACTTTACTGGAAAGGGGCACCCAGTCTATGCTGCAGTTTACTGTGAGGGAAAGATTAATATGCTTTTTATTTGTTGTATTCTGTATTGCCTTATTGCCTTTTTTGGTTTGTATACTATGATTTGTTATCTTTACACTGCGTTTTACTTGTATTCTGCTTTTAACTGCATATTAAAAGTTGTCAAGACACCAAAGCTCTGTCTCTTGTGAGAAAGGCATACATTAGAACAGGTCAATTAAGGAGTACCACATAAATTAGAAGAGGTTAGTTAAGGTTAATCATCTGTGAACTGAGGAGGTGGAGCTAAGAACAAAACTTTCTATTTAATGGGTAAAATAGAACATTTCAGAGCTTTACTGGAAAGGCTCACCCAGACACTCCTGCAGTATGCTGTGAGGAAATGGTTGGTTTGCTATTTATTTGTTGTATTCTGTATTCCTTTGGTGCCTTTTTCTATTTTCTATATTGTGATTTGTTTCCTTTACACTGTGTTTTAACTGCATATAAAAACTTGAAACGACACCACAACTCTGTCTATTGTGAGTCAGACAGAAATTAAAACAGGAGAATTAAGGAGTCACACATAAGTTAAAAGACGTCAGTTAAGGTAATTATCTGTGAACTGGGGGATGTAGCGAAGAACTAAATCTTCTTTTTAAAGGGTAAAATAAAAAATTTCAGAGCTTTACTTGAAAGGTTCACCCATACCCTGCTGCAGTTTGCTATGAGGGAAAGGTTGGTTTGCTTTTTATTTGTTATATTTTGTATTTCTTTTTTGCCTTTTTCTATTTTGTATACTTCGATTTGTTTTCTTTACACTGCGTTTTACTTGCATTCAGGTTTTAACTGCATATTAAAACTTGAAAAGACACCAAAACTCTGTCTCTTGTGAGTCAGAAATTAGAGCAGGTCAATTAAAGGTTCACATATAAGGTAAAAGAGGTCAGTTAGGTTAATCATCTGTGAACTGAGGGTATGGAGTTAGGAACTAAAGCTTCTATTTAAGGGGTAAAATAAGACATTTCAGAGCTATACTTGAAAAGCTCAACCAGACTCTACTGCAGTTGGTTGTTAAGGAAAGGTTGGTTTGCTTTGTATTTGTTGTATTCTGTATTCCTTTATTGCCTTTTCTATTTTGTATACTGTGATTTTTTTCCTTTCACTGTGTTTTACTTATATTCTGCTTTTTAACTGAATATTAAAACTTGAAAAGACACCACAACTCTGTATTTTTTGAGTAAAAAAAAATTAGAACAGCTCAATTAAGGAATCACACATAAGTTAGAAGAAGTTCTTAAAGGTTAATCTTTTGTGAACTGAGGAAGTGGAGCTAGGAACTAAACCTTCTATTTAAGGATTAAAATAAAGCTTTTCAGAGCTTTACTGTAAAGGCTCACCCAGACTCTAGAGCAGTTTGCATTTTATTTGTTGTATTCTGTACTGCTTTATTGCCTTTTTTATTTTGTATACTGTGATTTGTTTTCTTTACACTGTGTTTTACTCTTATTTTGCTTTTAACTGCATATTAAACTTGAAAAGACACAACAACCCTGTCTCTTGGGAGTCAGACATAAATTAGAAGAGGTCAATTAAGGAGTCATACATACATTTGATGAGGTCAGTTGAGGTTAATCATCTGTGAACTGAGGGGGTTGAGCTTGGAACTAAACTTTTATTTAAGGGGTGAAATAAAACATTTGAGAGCTTTACTGGAATGTCTCACCCAAAGTCTGCTACAGTTTGCTGTGAGGGAAAGGTTTGTTTGCTTTTTATTTTTTGTATTCTGTATTTCTTTATTGCCTTTTTCTATTTTGTATACTGTGATTTGTTTTCTTTACACTGTTGTATTGCTTTTGACTACATATTAAAACTTGAAAAGACACCACAGCTCTGTCTCTTGTGAGTCAGACAGAAATTAGAACAGGTGAATTAAGGAGTCACAGATAAGTTAGAAGAGGTCAGTTAAGGTTAATCATCTGTGAATTGAGTGTGTGGATCTAGGAACTAAACATTCTTTTTAAGGGGTAAAATAAAACATTTCAGAGCTTTACTGGAAAGGTTCACACACACGCTACTGCAGTTTGCTGTGAGGTAAAGGTTGGTTTGCTTTTTATTTGCTGTATTCTGTATTGCTTTATTGCTTTTTTATTTTGTATACTGTGATTTGTTTTCTTTGTACTGTGTTTTACTTGTATTCTGCTTTTTCACTGCATATTAAAACTTGAAAAGACACCACAACTCTGTCTCTTGTGAGTAAGACATAAAATAAACATGTCAATAAAGGAGTAACACATAAATTAGAACAGTTCATTAAGGTTAATCATCTCTCATCTGAGGAGGTGGAGCTAAGAACTAAACCTTCTATTTAAGGGATAAAATAAGACATTTCAGAGCTTTACTTGAAAGGCTCACCCAAACTCTGCTGCAGTTTGCAGTGAGGGAAAGGTTGGTTTGCTATGTATTTGTTGTATTCTGTATTCCTTTATTGCCTTTTTCTGTTTTGTATACTGTAATTTGTTTTCTTTACACTGTGTTTTACTTGTATTCTAGTTTTAACTGCATATTAAAACTTGAAAAGACACCACAGCTCTGTCTCTTGTGAGTCAGAAATTAGAGGAGTTCAATTAAAGATTCACACATAAGGTAAAAGAGGTCAGTTATGTTAATCATCTGCGAACTGAGGGTATGGAGTTAGGGACTAAAGCTTCTATTTAAGGGGTAAAGTAAGACATTTCAGAGCTATACTTGAAAAGTTCAGCCAGACTCTACTGCAGTTGAATGTTAAGGAAAGGTTGCTTTGCTTTGTATTTGTTGTATTCTGTATTCCTTTATTGCCTTTTCTTTTTTGTATACTGTGCTTTTTTTCCTTTCACTGTGTTTTACTTATATTCTGCTTTTTAACTGCATATTAAAACTTGAAAAGACACCACAACTCTGTCTTTTTTGAGTCAAAAAGAAATTAGAACAGGTCGATTAAGGAGTCACACAAGTTAGAAGAGGTTCTTAAAGGTTAATCTTCTGTGAACCGAGGAAGTGGAGCTAGGAGCTAAACCTTCTATTTAAGGGTTAAAATAAAGCATTTCAGAGCTTTACTGTAAAGGCTCACCCAGACTCTAGAGCAGTTTGCATTTTATTTGTATTACTCTGTTCTGCTTTATTGCCTTTTTTATTTTGTATACTGTGATTTGTTTTCTTTACACTGCGTTTTACTCTTATTTTGCTTTTAACTGCATATTAAACTTGAAAAGACACAACAACCCTGTCTCTTGGGAGTTAGACATAAATTAGAAGAGGTCAATTAAGGAGTCACACATAAGTTAGAAGAGTTAAGTTGAAGTTAATCATCTGTAAACTGAGAGGGTGGAGCTATGAACTAAACCTTCTATTTAATGGGGTAAAATAAAACATTTCAGAGCTTTACTGGAAACATTCTCCCAGACTCTGCTGCAGTTTGCTGTGAGGGAAAATTTGGTTTGCTTTTTATTTGTTGTATTCTGTATTTCTTTATTGCATTTTTCTATTTTGTATACTGTGATTTGTTTTATTTACACTGTGGTTTACTTGTATTCTGGTTTTAACTGCATATAAAATCTTGAAAAGAAACCACAGCTCTGTCTCTTGTGAGTCAGACAGAATTTAAAACAGGCCAATTAAGGAGTCACACATAAGTTAGATGAGGTCAGTTGAGGTTAATCATCTGTGAACTGAGGGGGTGGAGCTTGGAACTAAACTTTTAATTAAGGGGTGAAATAAAACATTTGAGAGCTTTACTGGAATGTCTCTCCCAAATTCTGCTACAGTTTGCTGTGAGGGAAAGGTTTGTTTGCTTTTTATTTGTTGTATTCTTTATTTCTTTATTGCCCTTTTCTATTTTGTATACTGTGATTTGTTTTCTTTACACTGTGTTTTACTTGTGTATTGCTTTTGACTGCATATTAAAACTTGAAAAGACACCACAGCTCTGTTTCTTGTGAGTCAGATAGAAATTAGAGCAGGTGAATTAAGGAGTCACACATAAGTTAGAAGAGGTCAGTTAATGTTAATCAGCTGTGAACTGAGGGAGTGGAGCTAGGAACTAAACTTTCTATTTAAGGGGTAAAATAAAACTTTTCAGAGCTTTACTGGAAAGGTTCTCCCAGACTCTGTTGCAGTTTGTTGTGAGGGAAAATTTGGTCTGCTTTTATTTGCTGTATTATGTATTGCTTTATTGCTTTTTTATTTTGTATACTGTGATTTGTTTTATATACACTGTGGTTTACTTGTATTCTGCTTTTAACTACATATTAAAACTTGAAAAGAAACCAGAGCTCTGTCTCTTGTGAGTCAGACAGAAATTTGAACAGGTCAATTTAAGAGTCACACATAAGTTAGAAGAGGTCAGTTTAGGTTAATCATCAGTGAACTGAGGGGGTGGAGCTTGCAACTAAATCTTCTATTTAGGGGGTGAAATAAAACATTTGAGAGCTTTACTGGAATGTGTCACCCAGTGTCTGCTGCAGTTTGCTGTGTGGGAAAAGTTGGTTTGCTTTTTATTTGTTGTATTCTGTATTCCTTTATTGCCTTTATCTATTTTGTATACTGTGATTTGTTTTCTTTTCACTGTGTTTTCCTCGTATTCTGCTTTTTAACTGCATATTAAAACTTGAAAAGAAACCACAGAACTGTCTCTTGTGAGTCTAACAGAAATTAGAACAGGTCAATTAAGGAGTCACACATAAGTCTGAAGAGGTCAGTTAAGGTTAATCATCTTTGAACTGATGGGTGGAGCTAGGAACTAAACCTCCTATTTAAAGAGTAAAATAAAACATTTCAGAGCTTTACTTGAAAGACTCAGCCAAACTCTGCTGCAGTTCACTGTGAGGGAAAGGTTTGATTCCTTTTTATTTGATATATTCTGTATTGCTCTATTGCCTTTTTCTATTTTGTATATTGTGATTTGTTTCCTTTACAATGTGTTTTGCTTGTATTCTGCTTTAACTGCATATTAAAACTTGAAATGACACCACGACTCTGTCTCTTGTGAGTCATACAGAAATTAAAACAGGAGATCTAAAACGTCACATATAAGTTAGATGAACTTTGGAGGTGGAGCTTGAAACTAAACCGTCTATTTAAGTGGGGAAATAAAACATTTTGAGAGCTTTTTTGGAATGTCTCACCCAGACTCTGCTGCAGTTTGCTGTAAGGGAAAGGTTGGTTTGCTGTTTATTTGTTGTATTCTGTACTACTTTGTTGCCTTTTACTATTTTGTATACTGTGATTTGTTTTCTTTACACTGTGTTTTACTTGTACTCTGCTTTTAACTGTATATTAAAACTTGAAAAGACACCACAGCGCTGTCTCTTGTGAGTCATTCAAAAATTAGAACAGGTCAATTAAGGAGTCACATATAAGTCTGAAGTGGTCAGTAAAGGTCAATAATCTGTGAACTGAGGGGAGGAGCTAAGAACTAAACCTCCTCTTTAGGGAGTAAAATAAAACATTTCAGAGCTTTATTGGAAAGGCCCAGACAGACTCTACTGCAGTTTGATGTGCGGGAAAGGTTTGTTTGCTTTTTATATGATGTATTATGTATTGATTTATTGCCTTTTTCTATTTTGTATACTGTAATTTGTTTTCTTTACAGTGTGTTTTACTTGTAGTCTGCATTTAACTGCATATTAAAACCTGAAAAGATACCACAACTCTCTCTCTTTTGAGTCAGACAGAAATTAAAACAGGTCATTTCTGGAGTCACACATAAGGTAGAAGAAGTCAGTTAAGGTTAATCATATGTGAACTGAGGGAGTGGAGCTAAGAACTAAACCTTCTTTTTAAGGGTAAAATAAAACATTTCAGAGCTTTACTGGAAAGGCTCACCCAGACTCTGCTGCAGTTTGCTCTGAGGGAAAGGTTGGTTTGCTTTTTATTTGTTGTATTCTGTATTTCTTTATTGCCTTTTTCTATTTTGTATACTGTGATTTGTTTTCTTTACACTGTTGTATTGCTTTTGACTACATATTAAAACTTGAAAAGACACCACAGCTCTGTCTCTTGTGAGTCAGACAGAAATTAGAACAGGTGAATTAAGGAGTCACAGATAAGTTAGAAGAGGTCAGTTAAGGTTAATCATCTGTGAATTGAGTGTGTGGATCTAGGAACTAAACATTCTTTTTAAGGGGTAAAATAAAACATTTCAGAGCTTTACTGGAAAGGTTCACACACACGCTACTGCAGTTTGCTGTGAGGTAAAGGTTGGTTTGCTTTTTATTTGCTGTATTCTGTATTGCTTTATTGCTTTTTTATTTTGTATACTGTGATTTGTTTTCTTTGTACTGTGTTTTACTTGTATTCTGCTTTTTCACTGCATATTAAAACTTGAAAAGACACCACAACTCTGTCTCTTGTGAGTAAGACATAAAATAAACATGTCAATAAAGGAGTAACACATAAATTAGAACAGTTCATTAAGGTTAATCATCTCTCATCTGAGGAGGTGGAGCTAAGAACTAAACCTTCTATTTAAGGGATAAAATAAGACATTTCAGAGCTTTACTTGAAAGGCTCACCCAAACTCTGCTGCAGTTTGCAGTGAGGGAAAGGTTGGTTTGCTATGTATTTGTTGTATTCTGTATTCCTTTATTGCCTTTTTCTGTTTTGTATACTGTAATTTGTTTTCTTTACACTGTGTTTTACTTGTATTCTAGTTTTAACTGCATATTAAAACTTGAAAAGACACCACAGCTCTGTCTCTTGTGAGTCAGAAATTAGAAGAGTTCAATTAAAGATTCACACATAAGGTAAAAGAGGTCAGTTATGTTAATCATCTGCGAACTGAGGGTATGGAGTTAGGGACTAAAGCTTCTATTTAAGGGGTATAGTAAGACATTTCAGAGCTATACTTGAAAAGTTCAGCCAGACTCTACTGCAGTTGAATGTTAAGGAAAGGTTGCTTTGCTTTGTATTTGTTGTATTCTGTATTCCTTTATTGCCTTTTCTTTTTTGTATACTGTGCTTTTTTTCCTTTCACTGTGTTTTACTTATATTCTGCTTTTTAACTGCATATTAAAACTTGAAAAGACACCACAACTCTGTCTTTTTTGAGTCAAAAAGAAATTAGAACAGGTCGATTAAGGAGTCACACAAGTTAGAAGAGGTTCTTAAAGGTTAATCTTCTGTGAACCGAGGAAGTGGAGCTAGGAGCTAAACCTTCTATTTAAGGGTTAAAATAAAGCATTTCAGAGCTTTACTGTAAAGGCTCACCCAGACTCTAGAGCAGTTTGCATTTTATTTGTATTACTCTGTTCTGCTTTATTGCCTTTTTTATTTTGTATACTGTGATTTGTTTTCTTTACACTGCGTTTTACTCTTATTTTGCTTTTAACTGCATATTAAACTTGAAAAGACACAACAACCCTGTCTCTTGGGAGTTAGACATAAATTAGAAGAGGTCAATTAAGGAGTCACACATAAGTTAGAAGAGTTAAGTTGAAGTTAATCATCTGTAAACTGAGAGGGTGGAGCTATGAACTAAACCTTCTATTTAATGGGGTAAAATAAAACATTTCAGAGCTTTACTGGAAACATTCTCCCAGACTCTGCTGCAGTTTGCTGTGAGGGAAAATTTGGTTTGCTTTTTATTTGTTGTATTCTGTATTTCTTTATTGCATTTTTCTATTTTGTATACTGTGATTTGTTTTATTTACACTGTGGTTTACTTGTATTCTGGTTTTAACTGCATATAAAATCTTGAAAAGAAACCACAGCTCTGTCTCTTGTGAGTCAGACAGAATTTAAAACAGGCCAATTAAGGAGTCACACATAAGTTAGATGAGGTCAGTTGAGGTTAATCATCTGTGAACTGAGGGGGTGGAGCTTGGAACTAAACTTTTAATTAAGGGGTGAAATAAAACATTTGAGAGCTTTACTGGGATGTCTCTCCCAAATTCTGCTACAGTTTGCTGTGAGGGAAAGGTTTGTTTGCTTTTTATTTGTTGTATTCTTTATTTTTTTATTGCCTTTTTCTATTTTGTATACTGTGATTTGTTTTCTTTACACTGTGTTTTACTTGTGTATTGCTTTTGACTGCATATTAAAACTTGAAAAGACACCACAGCTCTGTTTCTTGTGAGTCAGATAGAAATTAGAGCAGGTGAATTAAGGAGTCACACATAAGTTAGAAGAGGTCAGTTAATGTTAATCAGCTGTGAACTGAGGGAGTGGAGCTAGGAACTAAACTTTCTATTTAAGGGGTAAAATAAAACTTTTCAGAGCTTTACTGGAAAGGTTCTCCCAGACTCTGTTGCAGTTTGTTGTGAGGGAAAATTTGGTCTGCTTTTATTTGCTGTATTATGTATTGCTTTATTGCTTTTTTATTTTGTATACTGTGATTTGTTTTATATACACTGTGGTTTACTTGTATTCTGCTTTTAACTACATATTAAAACTTGAAAAGAAACCAGAGCTCTGTCTCTTGTGAGTCAGACAGAAATTTGAACAGGTCAATTTAAGAGTCACACATAAGTTAGAAGAGGTCAGTTTAGGTTAATCATCAGTGAACTGAGGGGGTGGAGCTTGCAGCTAAATCTTCTATTTAGGGGGTGAAATAAAACATTTGAGAGCTTTACTGGAATGTGTCACCCAGTGTCTGCTGCAGTTTGCTGTGTGGGAAAAGTTGGTTTGCTTTTTATTTGTTGTATTCTGTATTCCTTTATTGCCTTTATCTATTTTGTATACTGTGATTTGTTTTCTTTTCACTGTGTTTTCCTCGTATTCTGCTTTTTAACTGCATATTAAAACTTGAAAAGAAACCACAGAACTGTCTCTTGTGAGTCTAACAGAAATTAGAACAGGTCAATTAAGGAGTCACACATAAGTCTGAAGAGGTCAGTTAAGGTTAATCATCTTTGAACTGATGGGTGGAGCTAGGAACTAAACCTCCTATTTAAAGAGTAAAATAAAACATTTCAGAGCTTTACTTGAAAGACTCAGCCAAACTCTGCTGCAGTTCACTGTGAGGGAAAGGTTTGATTCCTTTTTATTTGATATATTCTGTATTGCTCTATTGCCTTTTTCTATTTTGTATATTGTGATTTGTTTCCTTTACAATGTGTTTTGCTTGTATTCTGCTTTAACTGCATATTAAAACTTGAAATGACACCACAACTCTGTCTCTTGTGAGTCATACAGAAATTAAAACAGGAGATCTAAAACGTCACATATAAGTTAGATGAACTTTGGAGGTGGAGCTTGAAACTAAACCGTCTATTTAAGTGGGGAAATAAAACATTTTGAGAGCTTTTTTGGAATGTCTCACCCAGACTCTGCTGCAGTTTGCTGTAAGGGAAAGGTTGGTTTGCTGTTTATTTGTTGTATTCTGTACTACTTTGTTGCCTTTTACTATTTTGTATACTGTGATTTGTTTTCTTTACACTGTGTTTTACTTGTACTCTGCTTTTAACTGCATATTAAAACTTGAAAAGACACCACAGCGCTGTCTCTTGTGAGTCATTCAAAAATTAGAACAGGTCAATTAAGGAGTCACATATAAGTCTGAAGTGGTCAGTAAAGGTCAATAATCTGTGAACTGAGGGGAGGAGCTAAGAACTAAACCTCCTCTTTAGGGAGTAAAATAAAACATTTCAGAGCTTTATTGGAAAGGCCCAGACAGACTCTACTGCAGTTTGATGTGCGGGAAAGGTTTGTTTGCTTTTTATATGATGTATTATGTATTGATTTATTGCCTTTTTCTATTTTGTATACTGTAATTTGTTTTCTTTACAGTGTGTTTTACTTGTAGTCTGCATTTAACTGCATATTAAAACCTGAAAAGATACCACAACTCTCTCTCTTTTGAGTCAGACAGAAATTAGAACAGGTCATTTCTGGAGTCACACATAAGGTAGAAGAAGTCAGTTAAGGTTAATCATATGTGAACTGAGGGAGTGGAGCTAAGAACTAAACCTTCTTTTTAAGGGTAAAATAAAACATTTCAGAGCTTTACTGGAAAGGCTCTCCCAGACTCTGCTGCAGTTTGCTCTGAGGGAAAGGTTGTTTTGCTTTTTATTGTTGTATTCTGTATTGCTTTAATGCTTTTTTCTATTTTGTATACTGTGATTTGTTTTCTTTGCACTGCGTTTTACTTGTATTTTGCTTTTGAATGCATATAAAAACTTGAAAAGACCCCACAGCTCTGTCTCTTATGAGTCAAACAGAAATTAGTGCAGGTCAATTAAGGAGTCACACATAAGTTAGAAGAGGTCAGTTAAGGTCAATCATCTGCTAACTGAGGGGGTGGGGCTAGGAACTAAATCTTCTATTTAAGGGGTAAAATAAAACATTTCAGAGCGTTAATGGAAAGGCTCACCCAGACTATGCTGCAGTTTTCTGTGAGGGAAAGGTTTGTTTGCTTTTCATTTGTTGTATTCTGTATTGCTTTATTACCTTTTTCTATTTTGTATATTGTGATTTGTTTCCTTTACACTGTGTTTTACTTGTATTCTACTTTTAACTGCATAATAAAACCTTAAACGATACCATAGCTCTGTGTCTTGTGAGTCATACAGAAATGAAAACAGGAGAATTAAGGAGTCACACATAAGTTAAAACACATCAGTTAAGGTTAATAATCTGTGAACAGAGGGGGTGGAGCTAGGAACTAAACTTTTTTTAAGTGGTAAAATAAAACATTTCTGAGCTTTTTTGGAAAGACTCAGCCAAACTCTGCTGCAGTTTACTGTGAGGGAAAAAATAATTTGCTTTTTATTTATTGTATTCTGTATTGCCTTGTTGCCTTTTTCTGTTTTATATACTGTGATTTTTTACACTGCATATTAAAACTTGTAAAGACACCAAAGCTCTGTCTCTTGTGAGTAAGACATAAATTAGAACAGGTCAATTAAGGAGTAACATGTAAATTAGAAGAGGTTAATCATCTGTGAACTGAGGAGGTGGAGCAAAGAACAACACTTTCTATTTAAGGGGTAAAATAAAACATTTCAGAGCTTTCTGGAAAGGCTCACCCAGACACTCCTGCAGTTTGCTGTGAGGGAAAGGTTGGTTTCCTTTTTATTTGTTGTATTCGGTTTTGCTTTATTGCCTTTTTCTATTTTGTATATTGTGATTTGTTTTCTTTACACTGTGTTTTACATGTATTCTGCTTTTAACTGCATATTAAAACTTGAAAAGACACCACAGTTCTGTTTCTTGTGAGTCAGACAGAAATTAAAACAGGTCAATTAAGGAGTCACACATAAGTTAGAAGAGGTCAGTTAAGGGTAATTATCTGTGAACTGAGGGGCTGTAGCGAAGAACTAAATCTTCTTTTTAAAGGGTAAAATAAAACATTTCAGAGCTTTACTGGAAAGGTTCACCCACACTCTGCTGCAGTTTGCTGTGAGGGAAAGGTCAGTTTGCTTTTTATTTGCCATATTTTGTATTGCTTTCTTGCCTTTTTCTATTTTGTATACTGTGATTTGTTTTCTTTACACTGTGTTTTACTTGTATTCTGCTTTTAACTGCATATTAAAACTTGAAAAGACACCACAACTCTGTCTCTTGTGAGTCAGAAATTAGAGCAGGTCAATTAAAGATCCACACATAAGGTAAAAGAGGTCAGTTTGGTTAATCATCTGTGAACTGAGGGTATGGAGCTAGGAACTAAAGCTTCTATTTAAGGGGTAAAGTAAGACATTTCAAAGCTTTACTTGAAAAGCTCAGCCAGATTCTACTGCAGTTTGCTGTTAAGGAAAGGTTGGTTGGCTTTGTATTTGTTGTATTCTGTATTCCTGTATTGCCTTTTCTATTTTGTATACTGTGAGTTTTTTTTCCTTTCACTGTGCTTTACTTATACTCTGCTTTTAAACTGCATATTAAAACTTGAAAAGACACCACAACTCTTTTGAGTCAGAGAGAAATTGGAACAGGTCAATTAAGGAGTAACACATAAGTCAGAAGAAGTCATTTAAGGTTAATATTTTGTGAACTGAGGGAGTGGAGCTAGGAACTAAGCCTTCTATTTAAGGGTTAAAATAAAACATTTCAGAGTTTACTGGAAAGGCTAACTTAGACTCTGCTGCAGTTTGCTATTTAATTGTTGTATTCTGTACTGCTTTATTGCCTTTTTATTTTGTATACTGTAATTTGTTTCCTTGACACTCTGTTTTACTCTTATGCTGCTTTTAACTGCATATTAAACTTGAAAAGACACCACAACTGTCTCTTGGGAGTCAGACATAAATTAGAAGAGGTAATTTAAGGAGTCACACATAAATTAGAAGAGGTAAATTGAGGTGAATCATATGTGAACTGAGGGGGTTGAGCTAAGAACCAAACCTTCTATTTAAGGGGTAAAATAAAACATTTCAGAGCTTTATTGTAAAGGTTCTCCCAGACACTGCTGCAGTTTGCTGTGAGGGAAAACTTGGTTTGCTTTTTATTTGTTGTATTCTGTATTGCTTTATTGCATTTTTCTATTTTATATACCGTGATTTGTTTTATTTACAATGTGTTTTACTTGTATTCTGCTTTTAACTGCACATTAAAACTTGAAAATACACCACAATTCTGTCTCTTGTGAGTCAGAAATTAGAGCAGGTCAATTAAAGATTCACACATAAGGTAAAACAGGTCAGTTAGGTTAATCATCTGTGAACTGAGGGTATGGAGCTAGGGATCAAAGCTTCTATTTAAGGGGTAAAGTAAGATATTTCACAGCTATACTTGAAAGGCTCAGCCAGACTCTACTGCAGTTTGCTGTTAAGGAAATGTTGGTTTGCTTTATATTTGTTGTATTCTGTATTCCTTTATTACATTTTCTATTTTGTATACTGTGATTTGCTTTCCTTTCTCTGTGTTTTACTTATATTCTGATTTTTAACTGCATATTAAAACTTGAAAAGACACCACATCTCTGCCTCTTTTGAGTCAGAAAGAAATTAGAACAGGTCAATTAAAGAGTCACACATAAGTTGGCAGAAGTTCTTAAATGTTAATCTTCTGTGAATTGAGGGATTGGAGCTAGGAACTAAACCTTCTATTTAAGGGTTAAAATAAAGCATTTCAGAGTTTTACTGGAAAGGCTCACCCAAACTCTAGTGCAGTTTGCTTTTTATTTGTTGTATTCTCTACTGCTTTATTGTCTTTTTATTTTGTATAATGTGATTTGTTTTCTTTACACTGTGTTTTATTCTTATTTTGCTTTTAACTGCATATTAAACGTGAAAATGACACAACAACCCTGTCTCTTTGGAGTCAGACATAAATTAGAAGAGGTCAATTAAGGAGTCACACATAAGTTAGAAGAGGTGAATTGAGGTTAATCATCTGTAAACTGAGGGGGTGCAGCTAGGAACTAAACCTTCTGTTTAAGGAGTAAAAACACTTGACAGCTTTACTGAAATGTCTCACAGATTGCTGTGAGGGAAAGGTTTGTTTGCTTTTTATTTGTTGTATTCTGTATTAATGTATTGCCTTTTTCTATTTTGTATACTGTGATTTGTTTTCTTTACACTGTGTTTTACTTGTGTTTTGCTTTTGACTGCATATTAAAACTTGAAAAGACAAAGAAGCTCTGTCTCTTGTGAGTCAGACAGAAATTAGAACAGGTGAATTAAGGAGTCACAGATAAGTTAAAAGAGTTCAGTTAAGGTTAATAATCTGGGAATTTAGTTGGTGGAATAGGAACTAATCCTTCTTTTTAAGGGGTAAAATAAAACATTTCAGAGCTTTACTGGAAATGTTCACGCACACTCTGCTGTAGTTTGCTGTGAGGAAAAGGTTGGTTTGCTTTTTATTTGCTGTATTCTGTATTGCTTTATTGCTTTTTTATTTTGTATACTGTGGTTTGTTTTATTTACACTGTGTTTTACTTGTATTCTGCTTTTAACTGCATACTAAAACTTGAAAAGACAACACTGCTCTGTCTTTTGTGAGTCAGAAATTAGAGCAGGTCAATTAAAGAGTCACATGTAAGGTAAAAGAGGTCAGTTAGGTTAATCATCTGTGAAGTGAGGGTATGGAGCTAGGAACTAAACCTTCTATTTAAGAGGTAAAATAAAACATTTCAGAGCTTTAATTGAAATGCTCAGCCAGACTCTGCTGCAGTTTGTTGTGAGGGAAAGGTTGGATTGCTATTTATTTGCTGTATTCTGTATTCCTTTATTGCCTTTTTCTATTTTGCATACTGTGATTTGTTTTCTTTTCAATGTGATTTACTTGTATTCTGCTTTTTAACTGCATATTAAAACTTGAAAAGACACCACAACTCTGTCTCTTGTGAGTCAGAGAGAAGTAAGAGCAGGTCATTTAAGGATTCACACATAAGTTAGAAGAGATCAGTTGAGGTTAACCATCTGTGAACTGAGGGAGTGGAGCTAGGCACTAAACCTTCTATTTAAGGGGTAATATAAAACATTTCAGAGCTTTACTGGAAAGTTTCTCCCAGACGCTACTGCAGTTTGTTGTGAGGGAAAATTTGGTCTGCTTTTTATTTGTTGTATTCTGTATTGCTTTATTGCATTTTTTATTTTGTATACTGTGATTTGTTTTATTTACACTATGTTTTACTTGTGTTCTGCTTTTAACTGCATATTAAAACTTGAAAAGAATCCAGAGCTCTGTCTTTTATGAGTCAGACAGAAATTAGAACAGGTCATTTAAGGAGTCACACATAAGTAAGAAGAGGTCAGTTTAGGTGAATCATCTGTGAACTGAGGGGGTGGAGCTTGCAACTAAACCGTCTATTTAAGGGGGGAAATAAAACATTTGAGAGCTTTCCTGGAATGTCTCTCCCAGACTCTGCTGCAGTTTGCTGTGAGGGAAAGGTTGGTTTGCTGTTTATCTGTTCTATTCTGAACTGCTTTATTGCCTTTTACTATTTTGTATACTGTGATTTGTTTTCTTCACACTGTGTTTTACTTGTATGCTGCTTTTAACTGTATATTAAAACTTGAAAAGACTCCAAACCACTGTCTCTTGTGAGTCAGACAGAAGTTAGAGCTGGTGAATTAAGGAGTCACACATAAGTTAGAAGAGTTCAGTTGAGGTTAATCATTTGTGAACTCAGGGAGTGGAGCTAGGAACTAAACCTTCTATTTAAGGGGTAATATAAAACATTTCAGAGCTTTACTGGAAAGTTTCTCACAGACGCTACTGCAGTTTGTTGTGAGGGAAAATTTGGACTGATTTTTATTTGTTGTATTCTGTATTGCTTTATTGCATTTTTTATTTTGTATACTGTGATTTGTTTTATTTACACTGTGTTTTACTTGCATTCTGCTTTTAACTGCATATTAAAACTTGAAAAGACACTACAGCACTGTCTCTTGTGAGTCAGACAAAAATTAGAACAGGTCAATTAAGGCGTCACATATAAGTTTGAAGTGGTCAGTAAAGGTTAATAATCTGTGAACTGAGGGGAGGAGCTAGGAACTAAACCTCCTATTTAAGGAGTAAAATAAAACATTTCAGAGCTTTTTTGGAAAGGCTCAGACAGACTCTACTGCAGTTTGATGCGGTGGAAATGTTGGTTTGCTTTTTATATAATGTATTCTGTATTGATTTATTGCTTTTTTCTATTTTGTATACTGTAATTTGTTTTCTTTACAGTGTGTTTTACTTGTATTCTGCTTTTAACTGCATATTAAAACTTGAAAAAAACATCACAACTCTGTATCTTGTGAGTCAGATATTAGAGCATGTCAATTAAAGATTCACACATAAGGTAAAAGAGGTCAGTTAGGTTAATCATCTGTGAACTGAGAGTATGGAGCTAGGAACTAAAGCTTCTATTTAAGGGTAAATTAAGACATTTTAGAGCTTTACATGAAAAGCTCAGCCAGACTCTACTGCAGTTTGCTGTTAAGGAAGGGTTGGATTGCTTTGTATTTGTTGTATTCTGTATTCCTTTATTGTCTTTTCTGTTTTGTATACAGTGATTTGTTTTCCTTTCACTTTGTTTTACTTATATTCTGCTTTTTAACTGCATATTAAAACTTGAAATGACACCACAACTCTGTCTCTTTTGAGTCAGACAGAAATTAGAACAGGTCAATTATGGAGTCACACATAAGGTAGAAGAAGTCAGTTAAGGTTAATCGTATGTGAGCTGAGGGAGTGGAGCTAAGAACTAAACCTTCTATTTAAGGGGTAAAATAAAACATTTCAGATATTTACTGGAAAGGCTCACCCAGACTCTGCTGTAGTTTGCTCTGAGCAAAGGTTGGTTTGTGTTTTATTTGTTATGTTCTGTATTGCTTTACTTTCTTTTTCTATTTTGTACACGGTGATTTGTTTTCTTTACACTGTCTTTTAATTGTATTCTCCTTTTAACTGCATAATAAAACTTGAATCAACACCACAGCTTTGTATCTTGTGAGTCATACAGAAATTAAAACAGGAGAATTAAGGAGTCACACAAAAGTTAGAAGACGTCAGTTAAGGTTAATCATCTGTGAAAAGAGGGGGTGGAGCTAGGAACTAAACCTACTTTTTAAGGGGTAAAATAAAACATTTCTGAGTTTTACCAGAAAGGCTCACCCAGTCTATGCTGGAGTTTACTGTGAGGGAAAGATTAATTTGCTTTTTATTTGTTGTATTCTGTATTGCCTTATTGCCTTTATATACTATGATTTGTTTTTTTTACACTCCGTTTTACTTGCATTCTGCTTTTAACTGCATATTAAAAGTTGTCAAGACACCAAAGCTCTGTCTCTTGTGAGAAAGACATACATTAGAACAGGTCAATTAAGGAGTAACAGATAAATCAGAAGAGGTCAGTTAAGGTTAATCATCTGTGAACTGAGGAGGTGGAGCTAAGAACAAAACTTTCTATTTAAGGGGTAAAATAAAACATTTCAGAGCTTTACTGGAAAGGCTCACCCAGACACTCCTGCAATTTGCTGTGAGGGAAAGGTTGGTTTGCTATTAATTTGTTGTATTTTGTATTCCTTTATTGCCTTTTTTATTCCCATATTGGGATTTGTTTTCTTTACACTGTGTTTTACTTGTATTCTGCTTGTAACTGCATATTAAAACTTGAAACAACACCACAGCTTTTTCTGCTGAGTGTCAGACTGAAATTAAAACAGGAGGATTAAGGAGTCACACATAAGTTAGAAGACATCAGTTAAGGGTAATTATCTGTGAACTGCAGGGGTGTAGCGAAGAACTAAATCTTCTTTTTAAAGGGTAAAATAAAACATTTCAGAGCTTTACTGGAAAGGCTCACCCACATTCTGCTGCAGTTTGATGTGAGGCAAAGGTTGGTTTGGTTTTTATTTGCTATATTTTGTATTGCTTTTTTGCCTTTTTCTATTTTGTATACTGTGATTTGTTTTCTTTATACTGAGTTTTACTTGTATTCTGCTTTTAACTGCATATTAAAACTTGAAACGACATCACAGCTCTGTCTCTTGTGAGTCATACAAAAATTAAAACAGGAGAATTACGGAGTTACACCTAAGTTAGAAGACGTCAGTTAAGGTTAATAATCAGCGAATGGAGGGGCTGGAGCTAGGAACTAAACCTTCTTTTTAAGGGGTAAAATAAAATATTTCTGAGCTTTACTGGAAAGGCTCACCCAGTCTCTGCTGCAGTTTACTGTGCGTGTAAGATTAATTTGTTTTTTATTTGTTGTATTCTGTATTGCCTTATTGCCTTTTTCTGTTTTGGATACTGTGATTTGTTTTCTTTACATTGCATTTTACTTGTATTCTGCTTTTAACTGCATATTAAAACTTATAAAGACAGCAAAGCTCTGTTTCTTGTGAGTAAGACAGAAATTAGAACAGGTCAATTAAGAGAAACACATAAATTAGAAGAGGTCAGTTAAGGTTAATCATCTGTAAACTGAGGAGGTGGAGCTAACAACAAAACTTTCTATTTAATGGGTAAAATAAAACATTTCAGAGATTTACTGGAAAGGCTCACCCAGACACTCCTGCAGTTTACAGTGAGGGAAAGGTCGGTTTCCTTATTATTTGTTGTATTCAGTATTGCTTTATTGCCTTTTTCTATTTTGTATACTGTGATATGTTTTCTTTACATTGTGTTTTGCTTGTATTCTGCTTTTAACTGCCTATTAAAACTTGAAAATACATCACAGTTCTTTTTCTTGTGATTCAGACAGAAATTACAACAGGTCAATTCATAGGTTCATAGGTTCATAGGTTCATACTAGGCTATCTGCCCAAGGGCATTTATAAGCCTAGCCCATAGTTATGTGGCTTTTGCCACCCCTTTAGTTTGAATAAAAACTATGCCTATCATTTTTCTGTGCCTCTGTCAAGCAGTGACACTGAAGTAATCCCTGGGGTATATCTGCGATCTCCCATCCATTGGTCAAGATTCCTCTTGAACAAGGCCAGCGAGGTGCTCTGCCTCACATGTACCGGGATTTTGTTCCACAGCATAGGGAGTCTCTGGGTGATGAATCTGTCCCTCCAGCACGTTCTATTTATAACCGTGTCAAGGTTTAAGTCTCCCGCCCTTGTGGTTCTGAGGGATCTAGATTTTTGAGGTGAAGCATATTCATCAAATCTGGGTTTGACATGGCCTTATATGTCAGGCACAGGTCACCTCTGAGCAAGCGGTATGAGACTGAATAAAGCTGGAGTTCTTTCAGTCGGGCAGCATAAGACATATTTTGAGACCCTTTATCCTTTTGGTGAGGAACTTTTGGGGCCTTTCAAGCTGCATCAGGTGTCTGGTCAGATACATTCGAACGGCGGGGCATTGTACTCAATCATAGGTCTAATGAGTGATGAGTACAGGGGACGATGACCTCCTTGATCTAGATGTGAATCCATTCATGATCAGGTGGGCGATATAGAAGGTTTTCTAACTACTTTAGCAACATGAGTGTCAAGCGAAGACTACTGTCAACTTGGGTCCCCAGATCCCTGATGACTTTTTCTGTGCTCAGTGGATTGTCACCTATATGGTAGCTAGGGGTAACCTTGTTTTTCCGAAGAGTATGACTATGCATTTTTGGCGTTTAACTTCAGGCCATGGCTCTGGCACCAGTTATCCGTTTCTGTGAGGCCCTTCTGGAGGATATCTGTGTCAGATGTGTTTTCGACTATGGCGCCCAGTTTGCAGTCATCTGCAAACTTTGTCAGCCATAACCCTCCTGTGTTTGCTTGTACTTCAGAAAAGTAGATGCCGAACAAGAGTGGACCCAGGACTGAGCCCTGTGGGACACCACTTGTGACAGGCTTTGAGTCTGACATGGCACCAGCAACTCTGACCCTGTGGGTTCTGTCGCTTAGCCAGTTTGCAACCCATCTTGTGATGTATGGGTTTACATTCAAGCTGATGAGTTTTTCGATGATACCTGAGTGGGGTATTGTGTCGAAGGCCTTTGCCAGGTCGAGGTAGGCTGTATGGACTGCCTTACCCTCATCAATGGCCTTGGTGACTGTCTCGAAAAAGTCAACCAAGTTTAAGAGGCAGGATCTGCCTTTGACAAAGCCAAACTGGGTTGGATCCAAAGTCTGCAAGTTCCCTATGTCCCTCACTGTAAACTGCAGGAGTGTCTGGGTGAGCCTTTCCAGTAAATCTCTGAAATGTTTTATTTTACCCATTTAGGAGTCACACATAAGTTAGAAGAGGTCAGTTAAGGGTTATCATCTGTTAACTGAGGGGGTGTAGCTAAGAACTAAACCTTCTTTTAAAGGGTAAAATAATACATTTCAGAGCTTTACTGGAAAGGTTCACCCACACTCTGCTGCATTTTGCTGTGAGGGAAAGTTTGGTTTGCTTTTTAATTGCTGTATTTTGTATTGCTTTAGTGCTGTTTTCTATTTTGTATACTGTGATTTTTTTCTTTACATTTTGTCTTACTTGTATTGTGCTTTTAACTGCATATTAAAAACTGAAAAGACACCACAACTCTGTCTCTTGTGAGTCAGAAATTAGAGCAGGTCAATTAAAGAGTCACACATAAGGTAAAAGAGGTCAGTTAGGTTAATCATCTGTGAACTGAGGGTATGGAGCTAGGGAACTAAAGCTTCTATTTAAGGGGTAAAGTAAGACATTTCATAGCTTTACTTGAAAGGCTCAGCCAGACTCTACTGCAGTTTGCTGTGAAGGAAAGATTGGTTTGCTTTTTATTTGTTGTATTCTGTATTCCTTTATTGCCTTTTTCTATTTAGTATACTGTGATTTGTTTAACTTTCACTGTTTTACTTATATTCTGCTTTTTAACTGAATATTAAAACTTGTAAAGACACCACAACTCTGTCTCTTGTGAGTCAGATATAAATTAGAACTGGTCAATTAAGGAGTCACACATAAGTTAGAAGAAGTCATTTAAGGTTAATCTTCTGTGAACAGAGGGAGTGGAGCTAGGAACTAAACCTTCTATTTAAGTGTTAAAATAAAACATTTCAGAGCTTTACTGGAAAGGCTCACCCAGACTCTGCTGCAGTTTGCTTTTTATTTGTTTCATTGTGTACTGCTTTATTGCCTTTTCCATTTTGTATACTGTGATTTGTTTTCTTTACACTGTGTTTTACTCTTATTCTGCTTTTAACTGCATATTAAACTTGAAAATACACCACAACTCTGTCTCTTGGGAGTCAGACATAAATTAGAAGAGGTCATTTAAGGAGTCACACATAAGTTAGAAGAGGTAAATTGAGGTAAATCATCTGTGAACTGAGGGGGTGGAGCTAGGAACCAAACCTTCTATTTAAGGGGTAAAATAAAACATTTCAGAGCTTTATTGGAAAGGTTCTCCCAGACACTGCTGCAGTTTGCTGTGAGGGAAAACTTGGTTTGCTTTTTATTTGTTGTATTCTGTATTGCTTTATTGCATTTTTCTATTTTGTATACCATGATTTGTTTTATTTACACTACGCTTTGTTTTACTTGTATTCTGCTTTACACTGCATATTAAAACTTGAAAAAAAAAACAGAGCTCTGTCTCTTGCGAGTCAGACAGAAATTTGAACAGGTCTATTAAGGAGTCACACATAAGTTGGAAAAGGTCAATTGAGGTTAATCATCTGTGAACCAAGGGGGGTAGAGCTTGGAACTAAACCTTTTATTTAAGGGGTGAAATAAAACATTTGAGAACTTTACTGGAATGTCTCTCCAGACTCTGCTGCAGTGTGCTGTGAGGAAAAGGTTGATTTCCTTTTTATTTGTTGTATTCTGTATTCCTTTATTGCCTTTTTCTAGTTTTTATACTGTGATTTGTTTTCTTTACACAGTGTTTTACTTGCACTCTGCTTTTAACTGCATATTAAAACTTGAAATGACACCACAGGACTGTCTCTTTTGAGTCAGACAGAAATTAGAACAGGTCAATTTAGGCGTCACATATAGTGCTGAAGAGGTCAGTTAAGGTTAATCATCTGTGAACTGAGGGGTGGAGCTAGGAAGTAAACCTTCTATTTAAGGAGTAAAATAAAACATTTAAGAGCTTTACTGGAAAGGCTCAGCCAGACTCTACTGCAGTTTGCTGTGAGGGAAATGTTGGTTTGCTTTTTATATAATGTATTCTGTATTGCTTTATTGCAATTTTCTATTTTGTATACTGTGATTTGTTTTCTTTACACTGAGTTTTCCTTGCATTCTACGTTTTACTGCATATTAAAACTTGAAAAGACACCAGACCTCTGTCTCTTGCGAGTCAGACTGAAATTAAAACAGGTCAGTCAAGGAGTCACACAAAAGTTAGAAGAGGTCAGGTAAGGTTAATCATCTGTGAACTGAGTGGGTGGAGCTAAGAACTAAACCTTCTTTTTAAGGGGTAAAACAAAATATTTCAGAGCTTTACTGGAAAGGTTCACCCACACTCTGCTGCAGTTTGCTCTGAGGGAAAGGTTGGTTTGCTTTTTATTTGCTATATTTTGTATTGCTTTATTGCCTTTTTCTATTTTGTATACTGTGATTTGTTTTCTTTACACTGTGTTTTATTTGTACTCTGGTTTTAACTGCATATTAAAACTTGAAAAGATGCCACATCTCTGTCTCTTGAGAGTCAGAAGTTAGAACAGGTCAATTAAAGAATCACACATAAGGTAAAAGAGGTCAGTTAGGTTAATCATCTATGAACTGAGGGTATGGAGCTAGGAACTAAAGCTTCTATTTAAGGGGTAAAGTAAGACATTTCAGAGCTTTACTTGAAATGCTCAGCCAGACTCTACTGCAGTTTGCTGTTAAGGAAAGGTTGGTTTGCTTTGTATTTGTTGTATTCTGTATTCCTTTATTGCCTTTTCTATTTTGTATACTGTAATTTGTTTCCTTTCACTGTGTTTTACTTATATTCTGCTTTTTAACTGCATATTAAAACTTGAAAAGACACCACAACTCTGTCTCTTTTGAGTCTGAAAGAAATTAGAACAGGTCAATTAAGGAGTCACACATAAGTTAGAAGAAGTTCTTAAAGGTTAATAATCTGTGAACTGAGGGGAGGAGCTAGGAACTAAACCTAATATTTAATGAGTAAAATAAAACATTTCAGAGCTTTATTGGAAAGGTTCAGCTAGACTCTACTGCAGTTTGATGTGGGGGAAAGGTTGGCTTGCTTTTTACATGATGTATTATGTATTGATTTATTGCGTTTTTCTCTTTCGCATACTGTAATTTGTTTTTTTTACAGTGTGTTTTACTTTTATTCTGCATTTTAACTGCATATTAAAACTTGAAAAGACACCACAGCTCTGTCTCTTGTGAGTCAGACAGAAATTAGAACAGGTCAATTAAGGAGTCACACATAAGTTAGAAGAGGTCATTTAAGGTCAATCATCTGTTAACTGAGGGGGTGGAGCTAGGAACTAAACCTTCTATTTAAGGGGTAAAATAAAACATTTCAGAGGTTTACTGGAAAGGCTCACCCAGACTATGCTGCAGTTTGCTCTGAGGGAAAGGTTTGTTTGCTTTTTATTTGTTGTATTCTGTATTCTTTATTTGCCTTTTTCTATTTTGTATATTGTGATTTGTTTCCTTTACACTGTGTTTTACTTGTATTCTGATTTTGACTGCATATTTAAACCTTAAATGACATTACAGCTCTGTCTCTTGTGAGTCATACAGAAATTAAAAGAGGAGAATTAAGGAGTCACACATAAGTTAGAAGATGTCAGTTAAGGTTAATAATCTGTGAACAGAGGGGGTGGAGCTAGGAACTAAACTTTCTTTTTAAGGGGTAAAATAAAACATTTCTGAGCTTTTCTGGAAAAGCACAGCCAGACTCTGCTGCAGTTTGCCTTGAGGGAAAGATTAATTTGCTTTTTATTTATTGTATTCTGTATTGCCTTGTTGCCTTTTTCTGATTTGTATACTGTGATTTTTTTTACACTGCATATTACAACTTGTAAAGACACCAGAGGTCTGTCTCTTGTGAGTAAGACATAAGTTAGAACAGGTCAATTAAGGATTAACACGTAAATTAGAAGAGGTCAGTTAAGGTTAATCATCTGTGAACTGAGGAGGTGGAGCAAATAAAACTTTCTATTTAAGGGGTAAAATAAAACATTTCAGAGCTTTACTGGAAAGGCTCACCCAGACACTCCTACAGTTTGCAGTGAGGGAAAGGTTGGTTTTCTTTTGATTTGTTGTATTCGGTTTTGCTTTATTGCTTATTTCCATTTCGTATATTGTGATTTGTTTTCTGTGTTTTACTTGTATTCTGCTTTTAACTGCATATTAAAACTTGAAAAGACAGCACAGCTCTGTTTCTTGTGAGTCAGACAGAAACTAAAACAGGTCACACATAAGTTAGAAGAGGTCAGTTAAGGGTAATTATCTGTCAACTGAGGGGCTGTAGCGAAGAACTAAATCTTCTTTTTAAAGGGTAAAATAAAACATTTCAAAGCTTTACTGGAAAGGTTCATCCACACTCTGCTGCAGTTTGCTCTGAGGGAAAGGTTGGTTTGCTTTTTATTTGCTATATTTTGTATTGCTTTATTGCCTTTTTCTATTTTGTATACTGTGATTTGTTTTCTTTACACTGTGTTTTACTTGTACTCTGGTTTTAACTGCATATTAAAACTTGAAAAGACACCACATCTCTGTCTCTTGAGAGTCAGAAATTAGAGCAGGTCAATTAAAGATTCACACATAAGGTAAAAGAGGTCAGGTAGGTTAATCATCTATGAACTGAGGGTATGGAGCTAGTAACTAAAGCTTCTATTTAAGGGGTAAAAAAAGACAATTCAGAGCTTTACTTGAAATGCTCAGCCAGACTCTACTGCAGTTTGCTGTTAAGGAAAGGTTGGTTTGCTTTGTATTTGTTGTATTCTGTATTCCTTTATTATCTTTTCTATTTTGTATACTGTAATTTGTTTCCTTTCACTGTGTTTTACTTATATTCTGCTTTTTATCTGCATATTAAAACTTGAAAAGACACCACAACTCTGTCTCTTTTGAGTCTGAAAGAAATTAGAACAAGTCAATTAAGGAGTCACACATAAGTTAGAAGAAGTTCTTAAAGGTTAATAATCTGTGAACTGAGGGAGGAGCTAGGAACTAAACCTCCTATTTAAGGAGTAAAAATAACACATTTCAGAGCTTTATTTGAAAGGTTCAGCTAGACTCTACTGCAGTTTGATGTGGAGGAAAGGTTAGTTTGCTTTTTATATGATGTATTATGTATTGATTTATTGCCTTTTTCTATTTCGTATACTTTAATTTGTTTTCTTTACCGTGTGTTTTACTTGTATTCTGCATTTTTACTGCATATTAAAACTTGAAAAGACACCACAGCTCTGTCTCTTGTGAGTCAGACAGAAATTAAAACAGGTCAATTAAGGAGTCACACCTAAGTTACAAAAGGTCATTTAAGGTCAATCATCTGTTAACTGAGGGGTTGGATCTAGGAACTAAACCTTCTATTTAAGGGGTATAATAAAACATTTCAGTGGTTTACTGGAAAGGCTCACCCAGACTATGCTGCAGTTTGCTCTGAGGGAAATGTTTGTTTGCTTTTTATTTGTTGTATTCTGTATTCTTTATTTGCCTTTTTCTATTTTGTATATTGTGATTTGTTTCCTTTACACTGTGTTTTACTTGTATTCTGCTTTTAACTGCATATTTAAACCTTAAATGATATTACATCTCTGTCTCTTGTGAGTCATGCAGAAATTAAAAGAGGAGAATTAAGGAGTCACACATAAGTTAGAAGATGTCAGTTAAGGTTAATAATCTGTGAACAGAGGGGGTGGAGCTAGGAACTAAACTTTCTTTTTAAGGGGTAAAATAAAACATTTCTGAGCTTTTCTGGAAAAGCACAGCCAGACTGTGCTGCAGTTTACCTTGAGGGAAAGATTAATTTGCTTTTTATTTATTGTATTCTGTATTGCCTTGTTGCCTTTTTCTGTTTTGTATACTGTGATTTTTTTACACTGCATATTAAAACTTGTAAAGACACCAGAGCTCTGTCTCTTGTGAGTAAGACATAAGTTAAAACAGGTCCATTAAGTATCCTGCTGTTTTTTATATTTGTTTTACCCTCTACTGCTTACCTAGAGCAAGCTTTAACTGTTTTCATAGTTATTTACTGCATTTTTTATTATCTGCACTTAAAAGTACATTTTAGTCGAAATTAGTCTAATTCAAGTCGAAAAGTGTTTGTTTGCTGTTTAATTTAATTGGTTGGCTGCCCACTAAAGTGTGCTAGCCTGTACTACTGACTTATTGCCTTTTCTGCATTTAGCGCGGAGTTGCCACTAGAGCACCATCGGGCAGCGCTGGTTAAACAAGGTTAAACTATTTCTGGCTCTGTAAAGTCTGCTCTTCATTTTTCCCTTAGAACTGCTCTACTTGTAATCTAAACAGTCTATTCTCTATCTGTAAAGCTCAGCACTTGTTCCTAAAGCATTTTTAGTCAGGTAAAGCACTTCTATATTATACAAAGTACTTCACTAGCTTAAAACCCCCTTGAGTACCCACTTCCTTATAGGTCCTTTCTGACTCAGTTACACAGCAAACTTTTTCATTTCTTCTAGCATGTCAAAGGGTCAGTTGCTAGCGTCCCCTCCTGCTCAGCTGGTGAATCTGGGAATATTGAGGCAATGTTACAATTGCCTCATGTACACAGACAACCCTCTCCTCCTCCCACAAAACACAAATACATGCGAGAGATGCAATTATATAGCCAAACTGGAGGCTGAGCTCTCTCAACTCAGGACTGGCAAAACCAGACAGGAGGAGAAGGTAACCACACACACCATAAACCCAGTCTCACATAGAACTATCACAACTACAAATCAAACACATAAACACACAAAGACATACTCGGAGGCACTGATCAAAAATCTACCAAAACAGCAGAGGCCTCCAAAGCAGACACCCAAACAACTGCCACCTCATGACATAACACAAGCAACACATAGATCACAAAGTCAGTGTGCAAATCAGTCACAGCCCTTAAGGCCAAACACAATGCCAGACACACTTGTCATAGGTGACTCCATAGTCAGACACACTGACGTCCCACTCACCAGACTGAACAAGGAGAGGGTCACAGTAAGCTGCCTGTCGGGCGCTAGAATCCACCACATAACACAAGCACTCAGGTCACTCCACAGCAAGTACAAGTATGACTCAGTCATTATCCATGCCGGTATGAATAACCTGAGACTTACCTCCCTGGACTACTTGAAAAGAGACATAAAGGAGCTCTCAGATTATTGCCA